>NW_006399759.1:27665713-27667010 GCF_000299155.1 Elephantulus edwardii | reverse complement strand
CAGGATAGAGCAGGGTTTAGGGCTGTTGTACATAGGGTCGCTATGAGTCGCAAACGACTCGACGGCACATAACAACAACAACAACAACAGGGATTTAATTCTAAGAAGGTCTCATTCATCTATTTTATCCTCTCCTGATTGTAGATTTTTCAGGATGCTTGGGAGACTATTCATGTTGTGGATTAGTGCTTCTGGAATTCTTCCAAGCTTTTTTCTGATCAAGTTTATCATCCTTGGTTTTACTCCTAGGTTCTTGATCTACTTTGAGTTGATTTTTGTGTACACTGTGAGGTGTGGGTCTTGCTTGAGTTTTCTACAGACAGTTTTCCAATTTTGCCAACGTCTTTTGTTAAAAAGGCTGTCATTTTCCCACTTAACTGATTTCAAAAGTGAGTTGACCATAGGTAGATGGACTGATTTCTGGGTTCTCAATTCTATCCCAATGATCTATGTGTCTGTCACTGTACCAGTATTATGCTGTCTTGGCCACCAAGGTTATGTAGTAGGATTTGAGAACAGAGAGTGAGATGCTCCTATCTTGTTTCTTTTTTTCAGGAATACTATGCTTATTGAGGACTCTTTCCATTCCAGATGAAATTGCCTTTTCCATCTCATTAAAGAATGGAATTGGATATGAACAGACACTTCACCAAAAAAAACATTCAGATAGCGAATAAACACATGAAGAAATAGTCAAAATCCCTAGCTCTAAGAGAGATGCAAATCAGAATAACTATGTCACCCCAATAACAACAGCAAAATTCAACAGAGCAGCAAACAAAAAATGCTGGTGAGGTTGTAGAGAAACTGGAACCCTTATTTACTGTTGGTGGGAGTGTAAAATGGTACAACCACTATGGAAGGCGGTATGGCAAAAAGTTGGTAACAGAAATACTATTAGACCCAAATACTATTTGACTAATGGGAATATACCCTAAAGAAATTAGAACTGCTACCCTAACAGATATATGTACACCCATGTTTATAGCTGCATTGTTCACAATAGCAGAGATGGAAGCAACCCAAGTGCCCTACAACAAATGAATGGATAGAGAAGCTGTGATATATACACACAACAGAATACTATGCAGCACTGAAAAACAAGGATATTATACGAAATTGGTGACCCTGGAGGATATTATGCTGCTGAAATACCTCAGTTACAAAAGGACAAATACTGCTTAATGCCACTGTTATAAAACAGGACTGATGTGGGACTTGGGGGGGATATTAAGAAAAGAGAAGATAAATAATGAACACTGCATTGAAAGAGATAAGGGAAGAAACTGTCTAAAAA
>NW_006399759.1:27655076-27665368 GCF_000299155.1 Elephantulus edwardii | reverse complement strand
TGTGTGCCAAGACGAGCTAGGATGTCTCAGTTCTAGTTTCAGTTCTAACAGATGCCTTTGAGATAAAACAAACCTTTAAAATGAGAACTGAAACATTCATCCATGGAACTGAAGAATGTATCAGGAGAGCTCTATGCAGGATGAATATATAGATGCCATGTATAATACATCACTGCTGTAGTCTAGAAGAGGCCCATGGCAAATCTGAACGGGAATGTTGCCTAAGCAGAGTTAATAATACAGTATATGATCTTGTGGGAGGAAATCATGCACTGAAAATGAGAGCCTAATTTTCTGTGGCTTTCTCTTGCAGATTTCTTGGATCTACAAGGGAAAAAAATAACTAAAGAAATATCTCTCATTTCAGTATCATTTATGCAAGATCTTTTCATAAGGTTTAGCACAGATGGATAGAAAGATTGCTAGGATCCCTTTGTTCTCTACTTCAGACCGGTGTCTAAAGAGGCCCTTTGTGATTATGCAATTATGAAGGGAATGGTATACTTTGAAAATATATAAAATGAAAAAAGGCATTCTATTTTTCTCATTTTGGTCATGGAGGCTATTTCCAAATACTAGTATGTTCTATTTTTCTCTAACCATTTCTATAACTTTCTGTGGTTTTAGATATTAACAAGCAAATTCATCACTGTCTTATATGGCAAATAAAATATTTTGTTCTAGAGATTTCTTTCCCCTCTCTGATCCCTAGAAGCAGCTTATTATACTTTTGCAAACAATAATAACTGAAATATATATATAAATACTTCTTTGCTGTTGTGTGCTCTCAAGTCAGAGCCAACTCACAGTTAAACCTCAAGTGGGTTTTCAGAGGCTGTGAATAACATGAAAGGAGACTGTTCATCTTTCTCCCAAGGAGCAGCTGACGGATTTGAACCATGTGCTTCTGGGTTGGCAGCACAACATTAGCCATAAGGCCACCAGTGTTTTCACACATACATACAGATACCCATAAAAATCTGCATGTAGATTTTTCCATACGGTTTTCAATCACTCTGCTCTTTCATAAATAGATCACTAAGTTTTTTAGCGGAGACATGTCAAGCATTAGTGTTTCAAGTAGAAGATGAATTATTAGTGGTTTGTTCCACTTAAGAACTAAAAATTTATCTAGGTATGTGGGTATAGTATATGTGCACAGATATTCACACAAACAATTTGAATGAAAGAATGGCCTCTTGTATGGAAGATCTCCAATAAGAATTATACAAAGTGAACTACTGAATGAAAATCCTTGAATTGTCTAATTCCAATATGTAATATTTTAAAAGAAAAAGTTTACTCTTAGTAACAAGACAATTCCCTTCAAGGAGGGAGCTCTGTTAGCCTAGTGCCAAAGAGTTGCACTGCCAATCCAAAGGCAGGTGGACAGCATCCACCAGCTGCTGTACAGGAGAAAGATGGGCAATCACCTCCTGTGTAATCTGCTGACTCTGAAAACCCACTGGAGGCTCTGGTTTGAGTCAGATCCAACAACATGGCAATGAATTTGAGTATTCACCCTGGAAGGAAACAATTCAAGGTGTTTTTTAAGACTTAAGTCCTGGACATCAATCCTCAAGCTGTTCTCAGTGGCAATTTAGATTGTCAGAGAAAATAGTTTGAGTTAAGATGGTGCCAGTAAGCCCTATTTAAAACTATCCTCTCACTTTTATTTAGGAGATAATCCCACAAATATATGCAAGGAAGGAAAATCCACAGGATACTAGGAATTTCCTAGACCCAAATTTTAAGTTGTATGAGGAAAAGTGTTATTTAAACACACACACACACACACACACACACCCACCCACCCACCCACCCACCCAAAAGTCCATTTGATTAGTCTGGTTGCCTTGACATTTTCTTAAAGAAATTAATATGCTACTTCTTTAGTGAAACGATTTTCTCATTCTGTTCTGTATTCTTAGTGTGTAAACACAGAGTCTGGCTCATGGACGTTGTTTAGCAAATGCTTATGAAATAAAGATTTAAGATACACTTCTTGGACACAGTAGTAGAAGTTTCTGTGGTCAGAATACTGCAGATAAAGTAGTTCCAAATAAATTATGGGACATGTATGAGAACTACATGATAAGGAATTTCTTTCACATGTGAATAATAGTTAATTCAGCTGCACTTACCTTGGCAATAGCAGTGATGTGTTCCAGTGCCAGAGCATGGAGAGCCTCATCTGGGCTTTCGAGGAGCAGTTTCAGGGATGGGAGCAGGAGAGACTGGTTAAGTAGCAGTGAGCACAGCTCCTTCACACACTGAAAACAGAATTCAAACTATGAGAGAGATGCAAAGAGACACGTGTAACCATAGGCCATTTGACCTGTATCTTTTGATACATTTTTCTATGTCTGTGGATGTAAACTACACAAGGACCCACACTGTGTTTGGTATATTATATTAAATTATGAAACACTTTTCTAAGATACAAGATATTAATCTCTAACATTATTTCTAATGGTTACAAAATCTATCACTGTATGAGCACAGTACTACATTTTGTTTTCCTAAAGAAGCAATCTGGAGGATATGTATTTTGCAGGTTTTGTGACAATTAATGTTAATGAATATAAAGAATTGCATTTAGTATACTTAATATGCTTAACAATAAAAACCTTTATTAATTCTTAATATTATTATTAATTTTCAGGTAACACTTAGAAGAAGAAATCTGTGCATTAATTATTTACAAATCTTGATAATTTTTGTGTAAAGGTGAACTGAATACCTAATATACTTAAGATCTTCTATCTTTATGGAATCTATCAGTGGTTAAGGAAAAATGAAAACGTATTTGGTTCTTCCCAGGTGTATTTGAACGTTATTCTGTCTTTTATTACACTGGTTGAACCTGTAATCAGAGAGCAAGCTCCCCCCGCTCCCTTTTAACCAGGTAACAAGTGATATGCCTCTACAATAGAAGAAAGGAATAAAAAATAAGTTTGCATGCTGTTCTTCCCTGCAGAGCTATGCTCTGTTAGTGCCCTGTTGTTAACTTTAACATATAAAAGGGAACATTTGGACCAACAACCAGGTAATGACTACAACTTCATTATATTAAAGCAAAAGTGCTTTTTCTGGAAATCAGTGAGAATTATTGCCCTCCATCTTCTAAAATTTCTCTTGTGCTATTCAACAACACCATATCAGAGAAGAAAAATGCCAATCTATTATATTTCCATAGCTTCTTTACAATATTATAAAGAACAAACAAGGTAAGGATGACCCAAGAAGCTTCAGTTTATAGCTTAAGCTAAAATGATCTCTGGAATTCCACGTTATTAATATTACAATTATTATTTAAGCTTTCATCCAATACTTCCCTGCCAGAAATAAGCAAGGCTTCTAAGTTTCAGACTGGGAGGCTGTGCTGCAGAAACTTGTGTGACAATGATTAGTATAAAGATCAGCAGGGTAACTGTTTTGTAAAATGTCCACTTTAAGCATTATGCTTAATTCAGAAAAGTACTACATGTACTTAAAAGCATATATGACACAGAAGTGTCACTAAGCATCTGTGATAACCACCAATGCCAAACGAACAATGACGGAAATTATTTTGGAGTATGAAATACCAACTCCCTGCCCGGCAATCTGGCCCAGCTGCCAAGCTCTGACTTGCTCCTTCGCCCCTCCTCTTCACCTGTCACGGTAACACATTGCAGCCTGCAGATTCTGCCGGCAGCGCCATCCCAGACAATGGAAATGGCCTCCATATGCATGCTGCCCAACATGGTAGCGAGCGGTCACTGAGCACTTGTGTAACTATTATAATTGAGGAAATGGCTTTTACTTCAATTTTCACTCAAATGGGCCACGTGTGGTAGTGGCTACTGTGATGGCAGCTCTGGTGGCCAAGCAGTCAGGAGTTGTGCTGGTAATCCACAGACACGCAGTTTGAACCCACCAGCTGTTCTTTGGAAGAAAGATGGGCAGTCTCCTCCTGTGCAATTTATAGCTCCTGAAAACCTGCTGGAGGGTCAGCTCTGAGTTGTTCTGACTCAATGGCACACACCACCACCACCAACTGTAATGGCAGAGGAAGTAACAGGACCATACTCTCTCACACTTTCTAGTCCTTGTACATAAAGTCACTTCTACTACTTTACTCATTAATTCGATTCCTTCTTGTTCTTTAATGCTTTACTTAAAATGGCCCAGAAAAACCTACCTCCGTTACAAAGACTTCCTTTTAAAATTTTGTCTTAGGTATTATATTTCTATGTTTCAATCCTATTTGGTCTTACAATATCTGTCAGCTTCTATCACTGTAATTACTCATTTGTCCATCTACCTGACTTAACAAGAATATTTTTCTTTTTTAATATTCCAAACTTGCTTGGTATATGTGACTCCGAAAAATCATTATATGATAGTTTTCAAATGCTTGTTGAATTACTTTCACTCAAGCTCCAGTACACACGTCCCCCCTATCTTTTTCTAATTGCAGTTTAGTCATAACCTACTCATAGCTGACCCTCCCCTGAGTTTTCAGAGGCTATAAATCACAAGGGAAGAGACTGCCCCTCTTTCTTCTATGGAGCTGCTTGTAGATTTGACCTGTCAAAAAGTTACTGCTTTGGGGTTAGGAGCAAAACTCTCTATGAATTACTACCACTAGAACAATACATACAGATATAAATCTTAATTTCTAATGTGTAGAGTTTCACTAAATTCTCACATTCCCTTATTCAGTAAGTCATCAGTTATAGATAGATAATTATTTCTCAGTAATTATGATCTTGAGACTACGTTGAGCACTTGCTTTATCTTAGCTTTATTGAAAACATTTATTAAATAATCTACATACTCCTTTGAACAGATAGAAGGAATAGCAGGACAAGGGGAGGTAAGTATATCTAAGAATGAAAGAATTCCTTTTATCTCTTATCTTTATTTGAATACCTTTTAACGGATATCCAGTGGTTATGGGCAAAAGACTTATTCTACATTTAAATACTAAACACTATATTCAAGTGTGTTGTGTTTTTTTTTTTACAAGAGGAAGAAGTTTTAGGAGATTTTATAAAAAGGTTGTTTGAGAATTGTAAGAAAGTGTTGCATAAGCAAGGGTACAACAAATCATTTCCTATGACAGCTCAATCCTGTTAGAACATGAGGACACATAACAACTACCAGAGAGAATTCTGCAACAAAGAAGATCAAAGGGCCTGGGCTCAGAGCCAGGCCTCTCCCTTGGCATTTGCTCTCCTCTGGACTGTGGTTTATGGCAAAGCACTGGAGCACCGTTTCTGCGGGCCTATGGCTGTTTAAGAAGCAAGACTGGCCTGTTAATGCTCCCTCCATCCTAATACAACCCTCCTCCTGGCCCTAGATTTTCTAGCACTGGAAGATGCTGCAGGGACATAGCTGAATCAGGGCTGACAAAGTGGTACTCAGGTACTTTGGCACAAGGTCCAATACCCTTATGGTTCACATGGGCTATGGCTCAGGGAAGCTTGCAGACGCCAACCCAGCAGGCTTCAAACATGCTATTCTCACACTTTCTCAGAAGGCTGTGTTGGACTTGTAGACTGCTATCTGCAGCATGGACTGCCCATCTCAGCTTGATGATTTTTGCCTGGAAGAACTGAAGGTGCTCTTAACAGGATACTCCAAAACCCACTGCTAATATAGAGTTCCTAAAACAGTAGTGTTTATGGACGCAAACCGCCACAACTTTATCCTGCAGAGCAGCTCAGTGGACTTCAACTGCCAACTTTTCCATTAACAAGCAACCACTTTAATCCCTGTGGTAACAGAGCTCCTTTAGATAAACTTTATTTGCCTATAATTGTCTGTAAAGAATCTGCTTATACTTAATATGTGTTGTTTCATATGAGTTTTCTCCTCAGATCTCTTGAGATAGGTGCTATTATGTTTCCCACTAATCAGATGAGGAAAGTATAAGTTTAAGTAACTTAAATATTGTCTGATTCTAAAAATGAATCTCTTGACATCATAACAACCACCTCAACCATGAGAGAAACGATCATATTGAGATTTAGTATCTGGGGGTGAGCTAGATTCACTCATTAATTGGGCGACTAACTCCCACACAGCAGTCCCATAACATCTGTGACTCTAGTTCATACTGTGTCTCAATAAAATCAAGGACCACAAAGGTTCGTAACAAACAGTTGAAATTTGGAATTCTAAAACTGTAAATGCCCAGAACCTCTTTTATGCCAATTTAATATTCTATATATCCCCCATTTCTGAGGATACTTCACATACTGCTACAGATACAAGTTATGAAGAAGGAAACATGCCAAGTTTTTAAGCAAGTAATATGTGCATTATTTTTTGCACTCTGTGCAACTCTCCTTTGACTATGTCTCATATGCATGTACTATGTTTGTCTGTGTTATTTATAGACATTTATTTGAAAAAAATACAGTAACTCTCAAAATTGTTGGGCATACTGGTGGAGATGGTGATTTTTATCCTACTTTCAACATTTTCCATCAGCAAAATCATCACAGCCATAAGTAAACAGTGCCATAAGTCAAACAAGCAAATAATCCTAAAGGGCTTTCTGAAGAATTATGAAAAACAACAAAAAAACCTATAAAGCCAGGAGGTCAGTGGAATGAAGTGAGTATATTTAATTACCGTACCACAGACAAGCAGACATATCCATTCCATAAACCATGGAATGTGTCAACCACAGCTACTGGGCTAACAATAAACCTGGGTAATTTTACCAACATGGTGACATGAAATCTGAAACTGTAACTTTCAAATCTAGAAACAGAAACTTAATAATAAGCCATTCCACCCCCTTCCCCAATAAAAGTGTTCCTTCTTTTGTTAACACTTTCAATTCACATTTGGCTATCAAAAAAAGCATTTTAGAGAGCTCTGGTGGCCTAGTATCAAGAAACTGTGTTGCAATCTCAAAGGCACCAGTTCCAGGCCACCAGCTGCTCCATGGGAGAAGGATGGGAAATCCCTACTGTGAGATTAACTGCCTCTGAAAACCCATTGGAGAGTCAGCGATAGGTGAGTTCCAACTCTATGGTACACAACAACAACCACAAAAATGGAAAAGAAAAAAAAAGCATACTTGCATGTTATCAAAAGACAGACGCAGGACCAAGATAAGTAATGTACAGCTCACTGCTTCTACAAACAACCACTTCTTTATCAAAAGACCGGAAGAACTGAATGCTACCCAGAAAACATTACTAACCATTTGATCAAAGATTCCAGAGAGATCTGGATAAAATGCATGAAAATAGAGAACAGAATTTCAAATTATCTAGACTTTCTGGAGCCATACAGGCTGGATGAATCACTGAACTATAGCCCCAAGATATATTTAAACCTTAAATATCCCATAAACTTTTCTTAAAATGGAACATGACTTTATCTTAACTGGTAAAAAAAGGTGGGCTTTGCACGTTATGTTCTTTCAAGAACTATCTATAGAGAGGAATAACTATCTCTGTAGAGGGAAGAACATCTAAGAAAATGAGGGTGAGAATGGTTCAGATCCACTGTTCATAGGGTCGCTATGAGTCATACTCTACTTGTTGGTGCCCAACAATACAACATATAGAATGAGACCCTCAACAAGAAGGAATGACACAGTGACTACAGCAAAGGGCTCAAGTGTGTCAGAGATGAAGAGGGCACAGGATAGGACAGTGTTCAGATCTGTTGTTCACAAGGCCACTGTGGTTATCTCTGTGGGGAGAGAATAATGACTTGAATAGGAATGAAAGAAGAAAACTTCTCGAACGTTGGGAGTCTTCTAATTTCTGATCGGAGTAGGGGACTTTGTGTGTTCACTTGTGGAATTCATATTGTTTTACACTTAATATGCAAAAAAAGTTTTGTAGGTATGTATATGTCAACACAACTGTTTACTATAAAAAGGCCAAAGGAGGCTTGCAGAACAGTAGGAAAGGCAGATAGCTGCTTTATATCCAGTATGAAGAGATGAGGCCCAAGATACTACTTTCCCTAAAGAACAAAGAAAATTAATGGCACAGCCTCAGTCAGGGCTAACATATTTGGGTTCTCAAAACATATGATAGAGGCGAGCTCTGGTGGCCTGGTGGCAAGATGTTGCATTGCAATCCCAGAGGTGCACACTTCAAATCCACAAGATGCTCTGCTGGAGAAGGAGCGACAATCTCCTCCTGTACCAGTAAGATCTGCTTTGACAGTACACACACAAAAAATGATAAAAACAAAAACAAAAACCCAACATACGATAGCTAGGAAAATACTCCGTGACCGCAGCAATGGACTCAGGTGTGTCTGAGACGATGAGGGTGGCATGATGGGTCAGGGATCAGATCTGTTATTCGTAGGGTTGCACATTCATACTTGACTCAAGGACACTTAACAAATAACAACTGATGGGTGCCAGGAGGTGGTCTGTAGGGAGTTGCGTTGCAAATTCAAAGGTGGCTCCACTCTGGAAGTTTGAATCCCGCTCTGTGGGAGAAAGATACAAAATCTCCTTCCATATAATTTACAGGCCCTCAAAAACTCACTGGAGGGTCAGCTATGAATAGGATCTCATTTAACAGTAATGAGTTTTTATATGGGATCAAGTTGAGAAGAGCAATGAGGGAGGTTAAAGAAGAATCTTAGTGGGCAATGAGCTTGTTAGTGAAGGAAGATCTCGGAAAAGGAGGGCGAGCATGGCTGCACTACTTGGAGAATGTAAACAGTATCAATCAACTCCACATGCATAAACTTGGCTCATATTTTCCTGTGTGTATTCTCAACAACAGGAAAAGAAAATAAACTGAAGCAGCATAAAAGTATGTGGGAAGAGAACAGATTGTCATATTTTATTTCATCAATATAAAACAGAGAAGTGGTAATGCCTAGTACAACATGGGATTAAATTCAGTTCCTTTCTCCTCACCACAAGAGAAACATGGACTTAAAAAGGTAGTGAATTATGTTCTACAGGTGAAATTGTAAAGAGCAGGTCTCAGCTCATTCACCAG
The DNA here is from genome assembly GCF_000299155.1 of Elephantulus edwardii. Classification (NCBI taxonomy): domain Eukaryota; kingdom Metazoa; phylum Chordata; class Mammalia; order Macroscelidea; family Macroscelididae; genus Elephantulus; species Elephantulus edwardii. Next base: position 27,656,378 of record NW_006399759.1, on the reverse strand, counting down.
AAAGGCCTGGAGAGCTGGTGGAATGCAAAGGCAGAACAGAACTAGAGGAGACATCTGAGATCATCTAATCTAACACCTTTATTTTGGAGACTGGAAAACAGAAGTCTATGATATTTGAGAACTTGCTTGTAATCACACAGCAGTCTGTGACAAAGTTAGGATAAGAAACAGCCCGATTTTATACAACAGCAAGACTCCTGGCATACCCTGTCTTTAAGGAGGTTCCAGTCCTAATAAGGAGTGAGGGTCAAGCAAATTCTTCCTTTGGGTGTTTGTGAGGACATTCTGTGTGAGTTACTGAGGTGCAGTGATACCTATTTTGATTTCTTTAAAATTGTTCATTTGCTCACTCACTCAATGCCAGAGTTAGAACCAACTCATAGTTTATCCTCCAGCAGGTTTTCATAGGCTGGTAATCCCAAGGGAGGAGATTGTACTGCTTTCTCCTGCAGAGCTGCTGGTGAATTAGATCCTCCATTGAGGTTAGCCTTTGGGTTTGCAGCATAGCTCCCTGTGGACGATGCTATCAGAGCTCCCACAAATGAAATCACTTCAATCTGTCATATTAACATCTGTTGGGAGCAGAACTTTCACAAGTATTTAACTCAAAACCAACTAACTAGAAACTCTTCATAAAGAGATAGATAACCTCTCCAGAGTACTGAAGAACAACAATGTCAGTCTAGAGACTGAGTTGTGCCTTATCCAGGCCATAGTCTTTGCAATTACTTGCTATGCATCAGAAAGCTCGACAATGACTAGGGGTGACAGAGGGAGAGTTGATGCCTTTGAGCTGTGGTGCTGGAGAAGATTGATGAATATACCATGGACTGTTAGGAGAACACACAGGTTTGTCCTAGAGACGGTAAAGCTAGGCTGCTCCTTGGAGGCAAGGATTCTGGGCTTCGTCTGACATACTTTGGACATGTTGCCAGGAGGGATGGGTCCTTGGAGAGGGATATCATGCTTGGGACGGTGGAGGGTCAGTGCAAGAGAGGAAGACTCTCAATGAGATGGACTGACTCAGTGATTGTGGTTAATGGGGACAGCCATGTCAGAGACAGTAAGGTTGTCTAAGGATAGAGCTGGGTTCAGAGTTGTTGTACATAGCGTCACTATGAGTCTCAAGTGACGTAACTGCAACATAACAGCAACAATAACAATCAATAATTAATTGACTTATTAATCAATTAAAGTTTTGATAGCCTAATTGTGCTAATGCGAAACCTATAATTGGACCAAGAGGCAGTAGTCAGAACAGAGCAGGGTAACATTGCATGGTTCAAAATTGGGAAGGGTGTA
>NW_006399759.1:27653346-27654976 GCF_000299155.1 Elephantulus edwardii | reverse complement strand
AGTTTGCTTGGCTCCACAGTCAACACTCTTGGCACCAGTAGCCAGGAAATTAAAAGGCATATTGCCATGGGGAAAATCTGCTGTTAGAGACCTCTCCAAAGTACTGAAGAGCAATGGTGTCTCTCTAGAGACTAAGGTGCACCTGATACAGGCCATGGTCTTTGAAATCACTTGTTATGCATCAGAGAGTTGCACAATGACCAAGAAGGATAGAAGGAGAATTAATGTCTTTGAGCTGTGGTGCTGGAGAAAAGTATTGAGAGTACCATGGACTGCTAGGAAAACAGATTCATCCTGGAAAAGGTTAGACCGTGTGGCTCCTTGGAGGCAAGGATTCTGAGGCTCCATCTAACATACTTTGGACATGTTGTAAGGAGAGAGCAGTCCTTGGAGAAGGACATCATGCTTGGGAGGGTGGAGGGACAGCACATGAGGGGAAGGCCCTCTATGAGGTAGATTGACTCAGTGACTGGGGTAAGCGGGATGGGAGAATCAGAGACAGTGCGACTGACACAGGACAGAGCAGAGTTTAGGGCTGTTGTACATAGGGTCGCTATGAGTCGCAAGCAACTCGACAGCACATAACAACAACAATAACAACGATATGCATTTGCAAAGCTTGCCCAGTTAAAACTCTTTACAAAGGTGTAATGGAATCGTTTAATGTTAGGAAAGCAATGGTGGGGTATTTCAATTTTTATAGCATTTTCCTAGCTATCATACTTCTTGACAACCCTTACAGCCCTTGTCCTAACACTCATTTTCTTTGCTGCTTTGGGAAAGAAGTATTTTGGGCCTCATTTTTTCATATGGGATATGAAGCAGCCACCTGCCTTTTCCACTGCTCTGGGAGCCTCTCTTGACCTTTTTATAGTAAACATTTTTGTGAACATGTACATACCTAAAAAAGAGTGCAGAGCATACACATTTTTGCATGCTAAGTGTAAAGCATTATGAATTTTACAAAGTGATCACATGAAGTACCCCCTATTAATAATAGAATTTAAAAGACATCTTGTTGTGGTTAAGTGCCACTGAGCCAACACAACACATAGCAACACTATGCACAATAGCTCATAATCCTGCTCTAGCCTGAGCCAATCTCATTATCTCTGACACACTTACTCTCAATTATCCTAGTTACTCAGTCAATACATCTCATCCAGGGTCTCTGTCTCCTGCACAGTCCCCTTGACCCTTTCAAGCATGATATTCTTTTCCAAACACTAGTCCCTCCTGGTAACATGCCCAAAGTATGCGAGATGGAGTCTCAAAATCCTTGTCTACAATAAGCAGCTTGTAAATATGCTCTCTCCAGGTCAGATTTATTAGCTTCCTTGGCAGTCCATGGTACATTCAATACTCTTCTCCAGTACTACAACTCAAGGGCATCAATTCTTCTGCTTCATCCTTGGTCACTGTCCAAGAAGGAATACAGCCCTGATAAACATCTTTCTTTACATGGTCAACAAATGCCATTTAAAATTATTTGGCTCATATCTTGTGCCCATTTTACAACTGAGTTGTTTGTCTTGCTGTGGTGCTGAAGTAGTCTACAAATTTTAGATATAAATCCCTTATCAGACATGTCATTACCAAATATTTTTTCCCAGTCTGTGGCTTTTTTTTT
>NW_006399759.1:27629866-27647191 GCF_000299155.1 Elephantulus edwardii | reverse complement strand
AGGGCTGTTGTGCATAGGGTCGCTATGAGTCGGAAACGACTCGACGGCACATAACAACAACAACAACAATGGCAAGAAGCTGCATTGTAATCCCCAAGGCATGTGATTTGAATCCACTAGCTATTCTATGGGAGAAGAATGGGCAACCTTCTCTCATGCAATTAACTGTCCCTTGAAAACCCACCAGAGTGTCAGCTTTAGGTCAGATCTGCCTTGACGGTACACAACAATAACAACAATTAATAAAAAGGAAAATATACTTTTTTTTCTATGCCTTAGAAAATTTTCTTATACTTTAAATGTGATACTGATAAGAGGTAATATTACTACAAACATTTAGGCATCTGTTATCTATTGTTAGATAATATGCATAACTATTGCTGAAACTTGATGACCTGGCAATGCTATGACAGGAGGAGCAAGAAAGCAGTGGCCATATTATCTGCTGACTTAAATTTCTTGCCTTAGAGGTAATTACAGTAAAATTAAGCCAAGGAAGATTATTTTTAAGAAAACTTCTCTAAACAGTGATAGAGTCCTTGGGTGGAACAATTAAGTACTTGACTATTAGCCAAAAGGGTGAAGGTTTGAACCTATTCAGAAGTGCCTTGGAAGACAAGTCTGGTGATCTATTTTTCACAACGTCATAATCATGAAAACTCGGTGGAGCAGTTCTATGTAGCTAGCATACGTGGCATGGGTTTGCCATAGTCAGTAACAATAGCAATAAACAATTATTAACAACTTTACATCTACTGCACTGATAATAAAGACTATAGATTCCATAGACTCCTCTTTTTTAAAAAAATACTTGTTTAAGGGAGCTCTGGTGGCCTACTGGCAAGAAGCTGCACTGCAATCCCAGAGGCACGCGGTTTGAATCCACCAGATGCTCTGCTGGAGAAGGAGGTGCAATCTCCTCCTGTACCAGTCAGGTCTGAATTGACGGTACACACACACAGAATAATAAAATAATTTTTTAAAAAACCCCAACACTGCTTATTCATGAAGTTCTAATGCATTGTATTTCACACCAGATATTTCTATTTCCTTCACACACCCCTCCACCATCATATTGTGTGAACCTACGATTAACTACTCCCCCTTCTTTACCCCTCTGTTTTCACCCTCCCCTCACTTGGATCATCATAGTCATTCTACAATAATGGTTTTATACAGTATTTGTCCTTGTGGTTAGTTCACTCAGCATAATGCTCTTCAGTCCCTCCCAAGTTAGGTAATAATTTACAAAATCATTGCTCTGGCATGCAGCACAGTATTCCGTCATAATTCCATTAGATTGTGGCTGGACATCTAGGCTGTTGCCATGTTCTTGTGATGGTGGATAACAGTGCTTTGAGCACTGGTGTACAAATTTCCATTTATGCCTCAGTTCTCATTTCCTTTGGGTATAATTCCAAGCAGTAGAATAGCTGGGTCATAAGGAATTTCTATGGTCAGCTTTTTGAGGAAATACCAAACTGCCTTCCAGAGTGGTTGTACCATTGTACAATCCAACCAACAATGTATAAGTGTTCCTATCTCCCCACATCCTCTCCAACATTTACTACTTGTTGTCCTATGAAACTTTGCCACTGATACTGGAATGAGATGGTATCTTGCTGTGGATTTGATTTGCATCTCTCCAATTGCCAGTGATTTTGAGCATTTCCTCATGTGTCTGTTGGCCATTTGGATATCTTCCTCTGTGAAAATTCTTTCCAGGTCTTTTGCCCATTTTGTAATTGGGTTATCAGTCTTTTTCTTGTGGAGAAGCAGGAGTATTTTGCAAACTTTTGTTATGAATGGCTGAGATGGTACTGCCAAATATTTGTTTCTGGTCAGTAGGCTTTCTTCTCTCCTTGTTGGAAAAAATTTTCGATGCACACAGGGATTTAATCTTTAGAAGGTTCCATTCATCAATTTTATCCTTTTTCAGATTGTATGTTTTTGGCTGTATCTGGCAGTCTCTTTACACTGTAGAGTAGGCCTTTTAAGCTTGATTTCAGTTTGTATCTTAAGAATTTTGTGGTTTGGGTCTTTATTCCTAGTCTCTGATCCACCTTGAGTTGATTTTTGTGCATAGTGTGAGACATGGATACTGTTTCAGCTTTCTGCAGGTAGCAGTCTAGTTTTGCAAACGCCATTTGTTGAAGAAGTTGTTATTTCCCCATCTGAAAGATTTTACTTCCTTGTTGAATATCAGTTGACCACAGATAAGTGGGTCCATTTCTGGGTTCTCAGTCTGCTCCCATGCTCTCAGTGCCACTCACTGTACCAGTACCATGCTGTTTTGCTTACTACTGCTACGTAGTAGGTTTTGAGGTCAGGGAGTGTTATGCCTCCCACTTCACTTTTGCTTCTCAGAGTGTTTTGCTTATTTTGGGTCTCTTGTCTCTCCCAAGAAACGTGAAAAATAAAGTTGGTATCTGTATTGGGATGGTGTTGAACATGTAGATTGCTTTTGGTAGGATTGTCATTTTCATAATATTGAGTCTTTCTATCTATGAACAGGGAATATTTTCCCATTTTTTTAAGTCTTTTTAATTTTTTTTAAGAGTCATAAAAGTTTTATTATATGAAAGAAATACATGACTTCTGTACATTATTTATAGAACAGAAAGCTATTTACAGCAAGATGGAGGCCTTGGTGGTGGTGCAGGGGATGAGGAAGCAGACGCCTGGAGAGATGTGAGGAGGCGTGAGGAGCCTCCTGTAGCTCAAAGACTGGCAACCTGGCAGTAAGGGGAGAAGCAGGGGGTCTGGTTCTTCCTGAAGGGAGATGCGGTGAGCTTGTAGATGAGACAGCAGAATCCAGTGTCCATGCAGGGCACTGGAAGAGCAAGAAATGTCCTAGAGTTGAACCCAGAGCATTCTCAGGCTGGTCACAGTGTCCAGGTGACTGCTGTGAAAGTCAGTGCCCTTCTCCGCCCCAGGTTCTGCCTGCAGCTGCAGAGGGAGAAGGTCGCTGGAGGTCACAGCTCACTGGAGTGGACAGCAGGCTCCAATTTGTGAGACAGTGCAGAGAAGACCTTGCTGAATTTCTCATAGTGTTGGGCCTGGCTGCTGCTGGCACCCTGGCTGCCCCAGAGGAGCCGCATTTGGAATTCAGTGCTGAACACCTCCAGGAGCTCTGGTCTGGCTTGAAATCCCTGCAGACTGATCTCAGTGTTGGTGTGGTTACAGGCCTCTATGATGCACCACTGTGCAGGCGGCCTCCAGATAGGCCAGCACCACCTCCTCGTTGTGCTCTGTGCTGCCCCAGGGCTCAGATCCCTCTGCTGGGGCTGAGTCACACTCCAACAGTGTGATGAGCGGCAGAACATGAGGAAATGTGGTGTTCTTCAGCAGTGGGCCTTCTTTGCCCTCATTGAGGCTCTTGAGAAATGGCTTGGGCTTCTTCTCGTACAATATGGCGCCCTCTGTATGCTGCTACCTCAGGGTCACCCACTTTTGTTCCAGCCGAGTGGTCTGCATCACCTCCAGAGCGCCCATGACTGCAGCGAAGCTAAACACGTTGCCCATGGTCCCTCGCAGCTCGGCTACTACCTGGATGGTCTTGTGCAGCTCTTTTTTTATTTTCAATTTTATTCTGATTTGTTTACAAAGTTTGAATACATTGTTTTTCACAAAAAAGATCCTTCCCATTTCCTTTACCGCACCCACCCATTGAATTGTGCAACTCTATGATTAACACTCTACCTGCACCATTCCTCATTCTTCTATTTCCACCCTCCCCACCTTGGATCCCAGTACTCATTCTATAATAATGGTTTTATACAGTATTTGTCCTGTGGTACTGAGTTAGTTCACTAAGCACAATGCTCTCCAGTTTCTTTAGTCCTTTCATTGTGTCTTACAGAAATGCCCTGCAGTTTTCTTAGTTAGGTTCACTCACAAGTACCTCAATTTGTTGTTGGCTATTGTTAATGGTATTGCTTCTTGGTTTCCTTCCCTGATTCTCTTTGTTACTGTAGAGGAATCCCACTGATTTTTGGATACTGATCTTGTATCTTGCCACTCTACTAAACTGGCCTATGTGCTTTCTGTGTACACTATCACATTATCTGCATATAGTGACAGTTTAACCATCTCTTTGCCAATCTGGATGCCTTTTATTTCCTTCTCTTGTTGTATTGCCCTAGCAAACACTTTCAACACAATACTGAATAGAAGTGGTAACAGTGGGCATCCCTGCCATAGACTATTCTTAAAGGCAGTATTATAGAAAATATAATAAAACTTAGAAAAGAGTCATTCAACATTCTGACAGCAAGAATGCCTCCTCTAAAATAATTTTATTTTTAGTTACTCAACCACAAAAATCTGGTTTGAGGGTCAGATCTATTATTTTTACCTAAGGGATCTGAAACAAGACCCTTGCCTTTTGAACCTCTTCTTGTTTTTCAAATGGATGAAATAATTTAAAATTCAACCAAAAACCACTTCACTAGTCTCTCACGTCTAAAACACTTTATTAAGCGTGCTTTTGGAATGACAATATTCACCTTGAGTGGTTACAATTAGGATTCAAAAAATACTTTTTATAATTTTATTTTCAAGTGTATCTTACATGAAGTAGAAACTTAAAACCAATTAATCAATTTAGTGTCATTATCCAAATGTTTAGAATAAAGTACTCAAAGAATATACTGCTGAGGTAGAATTTACAGAACTGTGTCATAACCAATGTGTGCTATTTTAGAGTCATGAAACTATATAAATTATAGAAGGAACCCTGCTGGTGAAATGGTAAGCTTTTGGCTGCAAACAAAAGAGTAGTTGAAACTCACCAGGGGCTCCATGGGAGACAGTTGGCAATATACTTCCATTAAGATTTACAGTCTTAGAAACTCTGTGAGGTAGTTCTACTTAGTACTACAGGGTGATTACGATTTTGAATCAACTTTGTTGGTTATATATATATATATTTATATATATGTACCAATTGTTGCTCAGTTGGTTCTGACTCACAGCAATAATGACTTTGGGTTTCCAAAACTGTAACTCATCTTTCTCTCATGGAGTGACTGAGAGATTTGAAGTTCCGACCTTTTGATTAGCAGCGCAATACTATGCAATACTCCACCAGAGTGTCTTTTATGTATCGCTCACTACTGTCATCAGCTTCTCTGTCAGGTTTGCCAAGGCTGTAAATCTTAAAGACAGGAGACTTCCCATCTTTCTCTAAGGGTGCTGCTGGTACATTAAAACCAAATGCTAGAGATACATAGCCAGCAGGCTCTCTCTATGTATGTGTGCATATATATACATATATAGTGTTTTATATATATATACATATATAGTGTTTTTTATATATATACACACACACACACACATATATGTATATGCATATATATGTATATGCATTTATATATATATATTATATATGTATGTATATGCATTTATATATGAAGCAGGAGTGGCATCCACTTCCTAAACAACACGTCTCCAGAAACTATGAACTTTGATAAATGTCGATAGTTGCAGAGGGCTTCAAGCCTTTCGCTCATAGGGTTGCTGAGTCGAGATATATATTATGTATATGTCTGTGTGTATACGTGTGTGTGTGTATGTGTATGTGTGTGTGTGTGTATATGTATATATACATACACACCTCCTGACATGATTAGGTTCCAAAGACTCAGTGCTATGTTAAAATGGAGTATAACCACATCACGTCACAAATAAAGCATGACCACAACATTGAATCACTGCCAAATTACATAACTGCATATCTGACCAAAGATAACATTACATATCTGCCTACTCACTGTGAATTATGACACAGTGAGGCTGACATAAAATCTTAACCAACACAGTGAAGTTCACATTTGCCTACCATCTCAGTGTTTATTACTGCTAGGTACGTATCATTAATGTGCAGTCAGCTTTTTAATTGTTGTTACAAATGCAAAATACTGAATTAGAAGATATGCGGTAAGCGGAATAATGGAATATTCAGTAAGTGAGGAGTTTCTGTGTACTGTTGAGTCAGAAATGACTTATAGCTGACCCTCCAGTGAGTTTTTTAGAGGCAGTACACTGCATGTGAGGAGACTGCCCATCTTTTCCTGTGGAGCTGCTGATGGATTTGAACCACATGCCTTGGGATTGCACTACAGCTTTTTACCACTCAGTATATATATCGAACAATTATCCCTGTTATCACCAACAAATGGGAATGAATAGAGAATAAAGGTCAAGACTGAGGTGGTTGAAAGCTTCTGAAGTACTGGAATTACGCAATCTCATTATGATGGTGACAAAAAAAAAATAACAAGGTACATAAAAATCATAATAATTACTTACCTGCAGGTAGAAGTACTAAAGCTTACTACCACATAAACCATTGGTATGGTTCAGATAGAAATAACACATGATCATTTTGGACATAAACTGCAGAGCTAGATACTTTTACGTCTTGAGGGATCCAGAAGGAAGTGAAAACTGTGTAATAACCTGGGACTTGTAAAAAATAAAATACTGCTTTAAAGTTCTAACAGAAAGAAATTGATCTCAAAGCATCAGTATTATTATTCTTTTTCAACTCTTACATACTATAAGCGTTCATCAATAGTGATTTGTTTTTCCAGTAGTCTCTAAATACAGCTTGCAATAAAGAGTGTTGATATGAAAAGGAATACTTCCAGCAAACCATTTGAAACGTCCACTCACCTCAGCAGGGAGCATCTGTTGGGTATTGTATAAAGACCGGCAGATTTTCAAGACCTCATTTCCCAGTCTTTCCTTGTTCTCTGCTGTACATTTGGCTAACATCACTGTAACAAGTTTTACCCATGGGTTGTTGCTTATGCTGGTTCTAAAGTGGGGAAAAAGTTGTAATATCAATGAATGAAAATAAAAGAGATCTCATTTTTAGAAGTAAAATGGTTATGACAAATTCCAATCAGAATCTAGCTGGTTTCTTTCATGTTTATCTTGTTTAAAAGATAACCAAAGGGGGAAAAGATCCACTTGCTGTGGTATCACCAAGTGCCCAAGAAACATGAGGAAAACAGGAAGAAGTTCAAAGAGATAAGCTTTGAAGTTAGAGAGACTTAGGCTTAACTTCTGATCCCTTAATTTTTATTTTGATGATTCACGAAAGTTACCTAAACAATCTCAGCCTGGCTGTAGAGTTCCAGAGAAAACACTCAACCTTTCTAAGCCTCAGTTTTCTCATTTATGAAAAGGAGGTCTAATATTTTCTTTGCAGGATTATTTACTTAATGAATGATGTACGTAACTGTGATAGAGTACTCTTACCAGATGGCACTTTTTACTATTTAATGCATAAATATTGGCTCTTGCTGATCAGATCATTATTAGCATAATAATGGGGCCTGAACAGGACTAAATTACCAAAAAAGGTAGTGTATTTCAGAGGTCAGCTTGGGGGACAGCACAGAGAAAGCAAATGACAAGCAACAGGGAGATCATTCTTCCTGATTCATATTGGTTTTCTATTTCATAGCATGAAAGTATAGAAGAATGCCTTTTCTTTTCCTTCTCTAAATGCCACTACCTCATGTTTCATTAAAATACTGCAATTTGCAATTCAACAGACAAGTTAAAGACAAATTCATTCCATGGTTTCATGAACAGAATAATGATTTTATACAATTTTTGCTATTTATTAAGAGTCTGTCATCTCATTAACACAGCATTAGATTCCAGATAATGCAAACCTAAAACATTTCAATTCCTTGCCCCTAAGAAAAATTGCAAGTGCTCCATGATAACAGGACTAAGAATACTGACCTTTCGCAAAGTTTTTGTAGCTCAGCTTATTATAATAATTTGTAAGGACAAAACTACTGCTTATTTCAAGGTACAGAGCTCTCTGCAAACTGTCTGGCTGACTGGGGAATGTTCTTGTACGCAAGGACTAACCGTCAGCTTTGCTCCTTCAAAGTCTGACATCCTCTCTCCTGGGTTTTCCAAGTAATAAGCTGTCTGTCTCATTGTAGGAGAAACACTGTCTACCATCAGAAAAATCACCAGAGGGCAAATGGCTTAAATAACAAATTACAAAAATTTGTTTTCATCAGCTAATAGTAATGTTGTTGCTATGGGTCATCAAGCTGGCACCGACAAACAGCTGAACCTCCAGCTCATTCTCAGAGGCTGTAAATCACACATGATGAGGCTGACTGCCCACCTTTGTTCTGCAGTGCAACTCCTTACCACAGACCATCAGAGCTCCCTGTTGTTGTGTGTTGCTGAGCTGACTGTGACTCAGAGTGACCCTATGAATATTGTCTCTGAATATTGTCCTATCCTCAGCCAATGTCACCATCTCTGACATATTTGCCTTACTGCCCCACTCACTATGCCAATCCATCTCATCTAGGGTCTTCCTCTCCTGCGCTGACCCTCTACTCTTCCAAGCATGATGTTTTTCTCCAAGGACTGGCCCCTCCTGACAACATGTCCAAAGTATGTAACATAGAGCTTCAAAGTCCTGGTCCCTAAGGAGCAACTTGGTTTCACTCTGTCTAGAACAAATCTGTTTATTCTCTTGGCAGTTTATGATATGCTTGATACTTTTCTTAAGCACCACAACTTAAAAGGGATCAATTCTTCTTCTGTCATCCTTAGTCACTGTCTAGCTCTCAGATGCACAGCAAACAACTGAGAAGACCATGGCCTGGATCAGGTACACCTCAGTCTGTAGACTAGTATCATTACTCCTTAGCTCTCTGGAGAGGTCCCTGACAGCAGATTCTTCCCAATGCAACTTGTCTTTTGATTACCTCACTGCTGCTACCATGGTTGTTGATTGTGGATCTGAGTAAGATGAAATCATTAACAACTTCATCTTTTTCTCCATCTAACATGATCCCCCCTGTTGGCCTGGCAGTGGGGATTTTTGTTTTCTTGATGTTGAGATGCAATACATATTGCAGACTGCAGTCCTTGATCTTTTGCAGAAAGTGCTTCAAATTCTCATTAATTTTGGCAAGAACAGTTGTGTCACCTGAATAATACAGGCTATCGATGAGTCTTCCTCCAATCCTGATGTGACATTCTTCAAGTCCAGCCTCTGAAATTATTTGTTCAGCATAAAGATTGAAGAGGTATGGAGAAAGACCAACACACTCCTTTCCTGATTTTCCACCATGTAGTGTTCCATAGCTCTGTTCACACTACAGCTTCTTAGTCTAGGTTTAGGTTCTGTATGAATGTAATGAAGTGCTCTGAGATTCCCATTCTTCTCAATGTCAAATGCCTTCGTATAGTTGATAAAACACAAATAAGATATTCCTCTAGTACTCTCTGCTTTTATCCAAGATCCATCTGACATTAGCAATGATTTCCTCACTGCCTCTTCAAACCCAGCTGGTATTTCTAGCAGTTTTCTGTTGCCATAGTAGATTTTAAATAATGTTCAAGATTTTGCTTGCATATGATATTAGAAATATTGTTTGATACTTTCCACATTCTGTTAGATCACCATTGTTTTGAACAGGAATAAATAGGGCTCTCTTCCAGTCAGTCAGGCGGCTGTCCTCCAGATTTCTTGGCATAGCCTAACAAGCCCATCTAGGCCTATGCCTGTTGAAGTATGTCACTTAGTATTCCATCAATTATTTTTTGTCATTTTTTTTAGAGCCGCTGTAACTTCTTCCTTTATTCACATTGGTTCTTGATCACATGCTATATGACTTCTTTTGTTACAAATGGTTTAAAAAGTACTTTTGAGAAAATCCCATCATACATTCTCTTATCATGAGCACCAATATGAGCTGGGAAGCTGTAAGACAAAACAACTTTAAGGTCTTTTGTTGTTGTTGGTTAGCTGTCATCTAGTTGACTATAACTCGTAGGATTACTGTGAACAAGAAGATCTGCACCTTGCCTTCATAGTCTCAGGTAGAGGATAAATGAATTATAAGAGGAGCTGAGTAAATTAGAAAAATGCATGAAATTTTGACTAGCAATTAAATGCACTGCCTATTAATTCCAAAGTAGGTGGTCAAATCCACCAGCTGGTCCCCAGAAGGAAGATGGCAGTCTCCTATTGTTCAATTTACAGACTCTGAAAACCCACTTGGATGGTCAGCTATGAGTTGGTCCCAACCCAAAGGCAGTGACAGAGAGAAGAGAATAAAAATAATAATAATCTGAAGAGTTAAGATTTCCCCCCCCCTACATATAATCTATTTTTTAAATTTTGTTTCTCTGACATGAACATATTTTACTATGAGAAAGGGAGTGATTTTAAATGGTGTTTCACATTATCTTCATTTAGAAGTTTCTTTAAAACAGATTCCTGGGTTACACTACTGAGACTTCTGTTCAGAAAGTCCAGGGACCTGCTTCTAACTAGCAGCCCTAGCACCTGAGGGAGCTATTCCAGGAGTGCTGGGAACTGTATGCTGTCACAGTAAAACTTACGTTTTATGACGTGAGGAGCTATAATACAGAGTTCTAAACAATGAAAGGATGAATCTGTTCTTTCTAAAAGTAAATGTCAGCATGTCACTCATGCCAAAGAAAATAGAGATCTAAGAAAAGACTTCCCCCCTCCCTTATAAACACTATTAAAAAACAAAAGTGAACAAAACACTACTTTCTTTAGTTCGTCTCAGCAATTCCTGTCACATCCCAGTGTTAAAGCGTCTTTTTCAGATGTTCTTTAGCAGTGCTAAATTGCTCACAGAACAATTTGTTTTCAGGCAGCATCCTTCCAAACATCTGAGGTGTGGAGAAGCACACTTGCCCAAGGGAGGAGTCAGCTTGTCGAGTGCAGAACAAGACCAGTCCTGGAGCAAGTGGCTATCTGGAACAGAGGGTCTGGCACTCATCATTTTTTGCCAGCACGAAGCAAGAGTTCACGATAGCCAGCATATGTGCTTGGAGGAAATCTGGCTACCTCGTCCAAAGGATACAGTAAGTTATGTAGCTGACAGCATCAAAAGTGGTGTGAAAACCCCATGTAGCTATGAGTGGCAGCTGCAAGCTCAGCATGAAGGAAGGAGGAAACAACATGGGTCGTGAAGGCAGACAGAAGTTGGTTAGAATTCTGCCTCCTTCACTTATTAGCTGTGTGATGCCTGAAGCTACTTAACTTCTACGCTTCAATACCCTTATCTGTAATACTAGGATAACATTGCCTTCCCGTGTAGATTTGCTGTGAGAATTATAGATAACACATGTAAATTATACACAACATTTTAGCATTCCCAAAATATGTTAACTATTCAGTTATTCCAAACAAATTTTCCCATTAGTATTGTATGTTAAAAGGTAGTCCACTTTTTTTTTCTGTTGAAAATATGAAGACATTCTTGTTTTGTTGACATCATAAATAGAAGATAATTATCAAGTATTATCTAAGCCCTGCGAATAAAATATTTAGGTTGAGGAGGAAGGAGAGTGAACAGACAATGCTGTGTTTAAAAAACAAGCAAATACTGACTATATCCTGAAAGTACTACATTTTTAGAAAAAAAGCTCAGACAAAGGAGCGCTAACGCAGCTCACTTTTTTTTTTTATCTCGCTTTTTATTAATACTTACACATATTCACTTCTCATAGGTGGCCAAGCTTGCAAAAGTAAAACCAAGTGCTGAAAGTCAGTCTCATGGTGACTGCATCCGAGGAGCTCCATAAAGAGAGAGTAGCGGCTCTCGTCATTTTCAATGTTGGTTACATCGATCTGTAAGTGGAAATGCACACTTGAAATGGTAGCAAAGTCTACTGAATTGATTTACAGAGGAACTCAAATTTGATTATGTTGATTTGTTGTTGTTGGGTGCTGCTGAGCTGACTAAGACTCACTGCGGATCTATGAACCACGGGCAGAGAGCTTGCCCAACGCTGTGGTCCCCTCAGTGTGTCTGCCATGTGCAAGCCCATTATTCTGATTAAACATTCTTACCCGAGGAATTTTTACAATGGGCAAGGAAACATAAAATCCAAGCCAAACATTTTTAAAACCCCTTCAACACTTTATGTCCTACCCTATTTAAAATATTTATGTTCAAAGCAGTTTAAAGCAATAAAGTCACAGGAATATTCTTAATATTATTGTTCTAAAACATTTAAACAAGTAGATTTCCAAAGAACTGCAGTTTACTAGCCCTTAGCATTTGTTACATTAAAATATTTAATGCTTCTATTTAAAATTGGAATATTTCACTACGAACATTAGATGGATATTTTAAAGCTTAAATGACCCTAAGTGCATGTTTAATTTTATTTCTTGTATCATGACTTAACTTTGCATGATGTCTACAAAATTTTTCTAATTATTAATAGAAGATTTTATTAAACTCTATTTGTCATATTTTTTTGTTCTAAACAAAAAAGAAAGAAGAACACCTTCACGCCTATCTCTGTAAAGGAGTTGTGCTTTCAACCCAAAGCGATCAGTTTAATCCACAAGTGTTCTACTGGCTGTTTCTCAGGCAACGTCCTGCCTTACAATTGGCAGCCTCTGAAAACCCCGTAAAGAATCAGCTATGACTCAGTTCTGACTCAGCTACATAAAACAACATTCTTTAATGTGAAAAAAAGGTTCTATCGAATACAGAAAGCACTCATTTCCCATCTCCCCCGCCCCCACTCAGTAAGTGAATGATGTTACTTTTACACATGGCAATCCTTAAAATGAATATCTTCAACAACTCTGTGGATGAAAATGCTTCTACTAGGTTAAAATGTGATTTTCCATATAAAAGTAATCTTTCTCAATTCCTTCATCAGGCGTCTAAGACTGTAAATCTTTCCAGGAGGAGACTATCCATTTTACATCTGATGTCTGATGTGTAACTTGTTGTTGAGTACCATCAGAACTGACCCACAGCTGACCCTCCAGCGGGTGTTTGGAGGCAGTTAATCAATCATAGGAGACTACTCATCCTTCCCCCACAGAGCAGCTGAACCAAGTGCCTTTAGGATTGCAGTGCAGCTTCTTGCCACTAGGCCACCAGAGCTCCCTGAGGCGTAAACAGATCTGAATTGTGAACCTTTAAATTTGCGGCCCAGCATATTAATCCCATGTCACCAGGGCTACAAATCCACAAGACAGTAACAGACTGGAAGCTTCTCCTGACCCACATAGTTGCAGGGATTTTAAAACCCACAGGTAAGGCAGCAAGGTGCTAGCCCACATCTCAGAAACTGGAGGATAGAGAATTTGAGGCAAATGCAAGGTCAAACATCGGATAGAAGGAACATGTTATCATTAAACCATACATACTGGAAAGAAAGCCACATCCCCAATGGAAACTTCCTTTCAACTGATTTCAGATTTCAGAATGGAGGATGACAAACCAAAGACAATCAAGGCCTAGCCAAGGTGACAGATAACTTTAACCATCACAGCTACTCAACAAATATTAAAAGTAATAGACAAGGCAGACAATAACTGGCTCTCCAAGGAATCACACTGAATGAGAAAGGCTAATCACAAAAATGTGATTTCATTTCTATGAGATATATCTATGAGCCAATGGGCATTCTATCTGCACATGTCAGAGATCATGAGGCTGGTGCAGGGCGGCTTAAGGGTCTGCTCTGTCTTCCACAGGGTCACTATGAGGTGGGCTTGACTTGACGGCACCTCAGAGCAACAATAATTGATGTAACATTTTGAAATGATACCATTTTAGAAATAAAGGACAAATTAGTGAATGACAGAGATTAGGGACAGAGTGGGAAGAAAATGAGTCTGAATGGAAAAGGGAAGTAGGTATGGTGATCGGAATGTTTAGTATTTTGACCATGGTGGTGGACACTCTGCCAGAACCTACTCTGATGATACAAACACACGAATGCCTAAAGGTGATACTGGGAAATGAAATAAAATCAGTGGCGTGTATCAATGTCAATATTTTGGTGTGCTCTACCACATTTGTAGAAAAATGTTACCTTTATAAATTTCTGAGTTGTAGTGCTGGAGAATGCTGTTGAACATAATATGAACTGCCAAGAGAACAAACAGGTCTGTCCTGGAGAGGATGAAATAAAGCTGCTCCTTGGAGGCAAGGATTTTTAATCTCCATCTCATATATTCTGGGCACGTGGCAAGGAGGGACCGGTCCTTAGAGAAGGACCTCATGCTCAGAAGGGTGGAGAGACAGTGCAGGAGAGGAAAACCCCGGATGAGAACGATTGACTCAGTGACTCGGGTAGGTGTGTAGGAGACAGTGAGACTGACTCAGGATAGAGTATGGATCAGAGATTTTGTACATACGATAGCTTTGAGTCATGGGCGACCTGATGACACATAACAGCAGAAACATACATTTGTGGAAAATGTTAGCACTGGGGGAAGCTAAAAAGCACAAGGATTTCTCTGCATTATTTCTTAAAACTCTGTGTGTGTGTGTGTGTGTGTATATATATATATATATATATTAAATTTCAAAAAATAAAAACCAAAACCTTTTACTGCTAAGTGCATTGTGCAAGTAATAAGAGGAAATATGACAAGAGAGAAATTACCTATTTAAACAAAAAGCAGAAAATAAGCTAAGTAATGCTTTTTAAAAAATAGATACGTTTAAAGGTTATATTTTGAGGAGGAAAACAAGGTTAACTATAATATAGCAACTTTTCTAAGCTTTGCTCCTTACTTGTTATGCAACCTATATACAATTTACCTTGTCCCAGTTTACTTACCTGTAAGATGCACTAACAGCATCTACCATATTAGGCTGTATTCATTTACTTTCACAAATATTTACTAATTATCTACATTTTGTACTGGCAATATAATGGTCAGAAAGTTGATCATTTAACTCTTGAGAATTCAACAAGACAAAGCCTGACATATTAGATATATAATTAATAGGGTGTATTAGTATTTTTATTAATCCCTGGTGAGACCTATTGCCTGAGGATGCTTTTAATTCTATCATAAATTATTTACTCGGTTGTAACAACTCAATGCCCAGGAAGGAGCCACCGTTGAATTGGCTTTGCAACTCCCTATGGACGACACCACCAGGGCACGCTAACACTTACTGAGAACACACTACATGCTTAAACTGAAGACAGACATGGAGACACATTTTCTGAGGTCAGCTCATGAGAAGCCTACAATACGGTAAATATTCTTCTAAATGATTATCCATTAACTGCTGCATAAACTCAAGGTCCAGGAAAGAAGGCCAATTCTCTCAAAGCCTTTGTCAAGATTTTCAAAAGAAGCCATATATCAAATAGGCCCTAAAGGTTTGTTTTTTTTAAACAAACATTTTATTTTTAAAAAGTTTACAGAATACTCTGCAGCATGCATCAACAATAATTCTGAAACTGACTACCTAACTTGGGAGGGACTGGAAAGCATTGCGCTAAGTGAACTAACTCAGTCTCACAAAAAAAAAAAATACTGCATAAGACCGTTATTGGTCTTCTAAGAACTTGATTAGACATAACGCAGAATGGAAGCCTAAGAAGGGCTTTGGTTTTGGTTTTGCTTGTTTTTTTAGATGGTTTTTTTTTTTAATTGGTTTGCATACAAAATTCATACACATTGTTTTTCCCACTTTCTTTCATTCAAATTGTGTTTCATACAATTATTCCCATACATTGTATTTCATTAAGTTACTCACCATAGCTCTATGTACACCATTATACCACATTTCTAGGTCCCTGCTAGATCTTTCCCATTTCCTTCAGCCCCTCCCTTCACTGGCCAAATTCTACAAACCGAAGACTTTCTCTGTATTCATCCTCAGCTCCCCGCCACCTTCATAAACATTTTACTAGTAATGATTCTATTTTGACACTAATGGTCTTATGCAGTACTTGTCCTTGTGAGATTGAGTTCACTCAGCACAATCTTTTCCAGTTTCTCCCATGTTATCTTAAAGTAATATAGATGTCATTCCTTTTTTAAATTATTTTTTTAATTATTATTATTATTAATGTCAATGAACATCTACAGAGATTTTGGAATTCCATTCATTCATTGTTGCACTTTTCTCCCCACCCACTCACCCCCACCCCCACCCGCACCCTAAAGGTTTCATAGAATCCTTTCTTGCTGAACTCTGTGGGCAGAATGTCAAACACTGTCTAATAAAACAGTGCTTCTCAAAAGTGGGTTGCAGACTCCAAGAAGTTTCTAAGAGTCTTTTTAGGTGTTCTCAGGAATAAAATTATGTCTCAACAAATACTAGGGTGCTATTTGTCATTGGAAGCTAGGATTTTGAAGCTCTGTCTCACATACTTTGGGAATGTGACCAGGAGAGACCATTCCTAGGAGAAGGACATCATGCTCTCAAGAGCAGAGGGCCAGTGCAGGATGAATTGATACAGTAATTAGGGTAATCAGGGTTTGTGTGTCAGAGTTAGTGAGACTGGCTCAGGAGAGGGCAGGGTTCTGAGCTGCCGTACATAGGGTCACAATGGGTCGCAGACAACTCGATGGTACATAACAACACAACAAGATAACACAACACAAAATTTGCACTGACGATGCCTTGCTTTGGTAGATAAAACTGTGGGCTGGCAGCGGCACTAAACGGTGGGAGTGATAATGTATTCATCACAGGTTTTGTGTCTTTCAACAATCAGTTTCACTTAGGACTGTTTCTGATGCAGCAGTAAAGTTATTAATTGTACTCATTAATTTTAACTTTATTAAAAATGATTTAATAATAAAAAGAACATGTTTTTAATATTCTGAGATGAAATGAGAAATAAGTATGAAAATTTACCTTGAATAGTTACTGATGTGTGATAGCTGTCTTTGGAACAATCACTTGTGTTTTTTTAGTTTGAACTGCCCTTTTTTTCCCTCCGAGGATATTAGTTTATTATTTTAGTAAAAAATTGACTGATTAAGATATTGTTATTTAGATTTGGGTGTTTGGCAGATATTTTTTTCCAAGATGGACAATGTGTGCAGATCACTTCAAGGCAAACAACTGATAGTATCTGTTATTAACAGAAACATCCACTGTCATCCAATCCATAGTGACCCTACCTTGGGGTTCTGAGGCTATGAGCAGACACGGTCCATTTCCCTTCCTCACAGCTGTGGTGGATTTGAAACACTCACTTTTTAGTTAGCAACATAACACATTATGCCACCAGAGTTCCTCTTATGCTTCCAGTAATAAAATTCAAAGTATTAAGACAAAAGTAGAATCTTGACAAACATTTATCTGCCTCTATGAATAAGACTGTTCTGACAAAATGAACTGATGGTGATACTAATGCATGGGAATATCTTTTTATGCTATAACAAGATAGATAGACATTTCTCTGGTATTCCCTGCTTTCAGCTAAGATCCATCTAACATCAGCTACACTATCGCTAGTACCACGACCCCTTCTAAACCCAGCCTGGACTTCTGG
>NW_006399759.1:27619369-27628375 GCF_000299155.1 Elephantulus edwardii | reverse complement strand
TAACAATATTTGGAAGCTCTTCATAGCTTATCGTTATTGTTGTTAGGTGCCACTGAGGAGAGTATGACTCATATCGACCCAAAGAATAAAAGATCTGAACTCTGTTCTATCCTGCGCCAGCCTCACACTTCCTGATACACAAGAGCCCCTTGCAGCAGTAACTGTATCAATCCACCCGGTTGAGGGTCTTCCTCTTCTTCGTCTACCCTCCACCTTTTTCAACATCCTGTCCTTTTCCAAGGAATAGCAACTCCTAGCAACATGTCCGAAGGACGTGAGGTGAAGCTTCATCATTCTTGCCTCCAAAGCGCACTCCAGCTGCACCATCTCCAAGACCTATCTATTTGTTCTTTTTGGCTGTCCACCCAACACCACAGCTCAAAGGCATCAATTCTTTTTCAGTCATCCTTATTCACTGTCCAGCTCTCAGATGCATAGCAGGTAACTGGAAAGACTATGGCCTGAATCAGACACACTTTAGTCCTCAAACTGACATCACTACTCCTCAGTAATTTGGAAAGGTCTCTAACTGCAGATTTTCCCATTACAATGTGTCTCCTTATTTCCTGACTGCTGGCAACAGGGTGTTAATTGTGGATCCAAGCAAGATGAAGCTGTTGACAGTTTCAATCTCCTCTCCATCCATCATGACATTGCCTGTTGATCCCCTGATAAGAATCTTTGTTTTCTTGATATTGAGACACAATTCATACTGAAGGCTGCATTCCTTGACCTTCTGCAACTAGTGCTTCAAATCCTCCTCACTTTCAGCAAGTAAGGTTTTGTCATCTGCATAACCCAAGTATTGATGAATCTCACTCCAAAGTGATGCCACCTTCCCCTTCACAGGGTCCAGCTTCTCAGATAATTTTCTCAGCATACAGACTGAACAGGTATGGAGATAGAATACAACCCTGACATACTCCCTTCCCAATTCCAAACCATGCAGTGCTCCTTTGTTCTGTTCACACAACATCCTCCTGATCCAAGTATAGGTTTCATAGCTTAGTGAACCAAGATTTTTGAATAATCAATGTATATTACAAAATCATGCAGTTATAAGATCCATTCTAAATGTAAGATTAACCAATGGATTATGATTTTGTGTCAGTGTGGAAAATGTGTTAATATGGCTTCAAATTCTACATTAAAATGAACCTGAAGAAAACAACCATATTTTTTTGGTGTCAGGACCTCCTTACATTCTAAAATACTACTGAGGATCCTGAGAATTCCCCTCCCCCCATCCCCGTATAGATTACATCTGTATAGCTTTGGTATAGTATCAAACAACATTCACAATTATCAGAAAAAGATCCTTCTCTTCCAACTATTTATCTGTTCAAGTCAAACTTACTTTATACTATTCAAGCAAAAGAAAATGTCCCAATAGATTTAATGCAGAAGCAGAATATAGTGGAATTTAATTGTCTTATTATGCTAGACATTAAGGCAATTTGAAATATTATAAAACAATGGGGGTAGATGTGTTGGAGATCGTTAGACTGGTGCAGGATAGAGCAGAGTTCAGAGCTATTGTAGATAGGGTCACTGTGAGTCACAGGCAACTCAACGGCAAACAATAACAACAACAACAATGCAACTCTTACTAAATTTGTCCTGCCAGATAGTGTTCTTCTAAAAAACATAAACTGATTGTCACTGAGTCAGTGTCAATTAAAAGCTGATCCTTCATTGGGTTTCTGAGGCTGCAAATCGCCCCAGAGCTTCTGGCAGATTCAAATTACCAGAGAAGTGCAGTTTTGGGATTAGGAGTACAACTTGCTACATACAGATCACGCCAAGTGCATTTTATTTATTTACTGGAATATATAATGTGCTTACTAATTTTAAATGACAATAAGTATGCATCCTTAACATCTCATTTCCGTTTTTAACTCAGTAAATAACAACATATATAGCCTAGATCTGAAAAAGAAATTTCTTTGGGGTCCTCAATATTATTTGAGAGTATGAAGAGTTTCAGACACCAAAATATTTGAGAACCACTGTCTAAAACAAATCTATATTCAAAAGAAAAATTTGTCTTAGCATAATTCTTGCTAAGTCAAGTTCTTGACTAAGACAGAGAACTCACAATGTAAAAAAACAGCCCGGATATCCAACCACAGTTGAATGGACTGAGAAATAATGGTACATTCACACAATGGAATACTACACAGCATGCAAGAGCAATAATTTTCCAAATTACTACCTAACTTGGCAGAGAGTGGAGATCATTATGCTGACTGAATTCAGTCCCGTAAGAACAAATACTGTAAAAAATCCCATTATTGTAGAAGAGTATGAATATCCAAGGTGTGTGTGGTGGTGAGGGGGGGAGTGGAACCGGAGAGCTGAGGATGGGTGAGGAGTGAGGGCGGGTTAATCATAAGGTTGCACAGTTCAATATATACATATATATATATATAGACAGTTTGGTCACTGCGTGAGTCCGTTAAGAGCTAGTCCTGTATAATATGCCACCTGAACTGGCAATTCTAGCCCTCTCTTTATGCTCAAGGAGCTCCGATCTGCAGTCGGTAGGGAGCCGTGCTGCCAAACCCAAAAGGCCCGCTTCTCTGACAGTTCAAAATCTACCAGCAATTCCTTAATACAAATTTGATGATAAAGAAAATATGAGTGGCTTTAATTTCCAAATTTGAAAAACTTACAAAAAAGATAAATTTCAGACAGTTTAAGAATAAAATGCAAAATAGCAAAAAGTTTTAAAAAAACTGAGCAATCTCTTTTTATGGGAAATACAATTAACAGTGTCAGAAACCCAATGAAGCCATGAGTAGATTCTGACTGGCCAGCAATGAGTTGAGTCTTCTTACACTTGGCTTGAATTCTAAATAATCTTTCCCAACCTACTTTTTTTGCAGTTGATTCTTTCCATTATTATAGTGCTCACTCCTATCTACTGTTTATTGTCTTTCCTTTACCTGGTCTGGTACTTGGGACCCAATTTTCTCTCATATGACAAGTCTGGCTGCAACCATTTAAGTTACTCCTCTCAAGAAGCCCTCTAGGTTCAATCTAACCTTAGAATAAATTCAAATGCACTCTAGACTGCCTTCTAGCTTTCTCAGAACTGCAAATTGCCTTAGTGAATAGATATACACACAGATGCATTTTTCATGAGAAATACTTCATCAAGAGTTGTTAGAAATCAGTTGTTTTGTGTGTTGTGAGATTTTTAAAAATTGGCACATAAAACCTACATTTTTACTCTTCTCATTTAAATGGTAACACAGTATCATGTGAAAAAAAAAATGAAGGGGTTTCCCTGCAAACACAGTGACATTGTTATTTAATACAGGAAAAACCTTTCATATCTTGCATACTGTAAAAATGTCTTCAAGCATCAAAGATAGATTATGTAGAAGAATACATATTATGTATCCAAATATCTCATGATACCTATCTTCACTTCAATCCCTAAAGGTGGTTCCTATGTAATTGAGTTCATAAACAGACTTAGCTACGGCACCCTAAAAAGCATAGGTGAGCAGGACACTCTCTCCAGTAGGTTTGACACTGTTCACAACAAAAGAGCCAAAAGCTCTGTAGGAGTCAGTTAGGTTTGCTACCAGAGCTGTTTCTATCAGTTGGATGTGTAATTATAAATCAGGCAATTTGACTCAGTGTTACGTAAACTGAAGAGATGTTAAGCTCAAACAGCAAGCCTTTCAACCATGAAAACTAAGCCAACTGCTTTATAAAAACTTAATTCTGGCTTGTCACACAAAAAATTGCTGTAGATGTGCTAAAAACAATAAAGCTAGTTATATAAAACACTGTTATGGTGCTGGGTATAGGCAGCACAGCTGTACAATACCAAGGGGAAAATACCACTGAAATACAAAATTGCTTTCCTTGTTCTTGCTTAAGAAGTTGAACATAAAAAAATAAGTTTACAGGTTTGTGTTGGTTGGTTGTTTTTTTTTTAATTTCACAAAGAAAGGTCTTAGTTTTATAGTAAATATTTGTATTTTATGGACTCTGATTAATATATTTTAGTTTCTCATTAAATGTTTGAGGTACAGATACATCCTTTTCATGATCTCCACCATTTCAACATATTTAAATAATTGACTTGTGGTAATGAAAAAGGTGTTTATTGTAATACATCCAACTGGATAAAAGCCTTAATTTATAGTGCTATAATAAAGAGGAAAATTTGATACCAGGATATCAGGAAAGATTTGTAAACATGAAGAGTACTTTTTGAAGAGTATGATTTGGATATGTAGAGGACAGAGACAGAGACAAGAATCAGGGATGGAGATGAGAGGGGTCAATGGAGAGATTCATGAGGTAAGGGAAGGTGAACTGTGGTTGATCCCATTAGAGAAGTATGCTTGGGCCAGAATTATGAGGACTATCACATGTGTAGGAATCTCAGGGATGCTCGAAGTACTGTGAATACGGATTCTATCTCACAAAGGAGCGATACCATTTTCAGGTGCAAAATGTCAGGGCATTTTTCCTGAGGCACATCTGGGTAAGGATAAATGCCAGCCTTCCAGATAGTAATCATGTGTTCAGCATTTTACATCTGTTTATCACAGAGGTCAATGTAAAACATTTTATCCAAAGATTCTTTCTTCTTTTGATTTGGTGCCGTGTGTGCTGCAGAGTTGGGGTGGGTTTTCTGAGATAGTAAACTGCACAGGAGGAGACTGTCCATCCTTCTCCTCCTGTCTTTGGAAATGCAGTGCAGCTTCTTACCACTAGGCCAGTAGGAGATAACTTTACACAAAATGAACTTTAACACTATAGAATTAAAACTAATAGTAAATGCTCTGGATTAGACCCAAGACATCTAGGAGCCTCTGAAATCTCCCTGCACATGTGATATGCACTGCCATCAAGATATTACAACTCACAACAGTCCTCCATCAGTTTTTTTAATGCAGTAAATTTGCCTCCTGTACAGACAGGAAATGCTCTCATCTTTCTCCTATGGCTGGACTGGTAGATTCAAACTGCTAACCTTTCGGTTGTGGTTTTTAGGTGCTGAAGAGTCAGAACTGACTCATACAGTGAGTTTTCAGAGGCATTTAATGGTACAAAAATGGTCTACCCGTCTTCCTCCTGCAGTGGATTTGAACCATATGCCTTTGGGATTGCAGCACAATTCCTTGACCTTTTGGTGGTGGTGGTTGTGTGCTGACAGCTGACCTTCCAATAGGTTTTCAGAGGTAGTTAATGGTATGGAAGGAGATTCCTCATCCTTCTCCCATGTAGAAGCTGAAAGACTGAAACTATGCACTTTCAGCATTACAGTGAAGCTTCTTATTACTAGTCCACCATGGAAAGCTTCCTGAGATTTTGATTAACAGCATAAAATGTAACATACAATACCACTGGAGCTTCTTATATATTTATTACAAAACATTAAAGAAACTAGGATGATAACACAGATTAAATATTTCCTATGTAGTGAGAGGGTACCTACAGTAGTGGCTTATAGTTTTAGGTTCACACTAAACAGAATGTGTGAAAATGCTCATCATGGAACACCACATTTGAATTACCAAAGTTAACAAAATAAATACAGATACCACTTTTAAGATCTTATAACCACCTTCATAGCCTTAGAAAGTCTTGCATGCTGAAATGTGATCTGGTGGTGGGGGAGACAGTGCATCTAAAGATTTCTCAAAATGCTAATTCATAGCACTGAGATAAGACTCATATAAAACTGAGGGATGTGTCAGTATTCACAAGGGTTCTTTCATGGCAACAATGTGAGGCTGTGTGAAGCAGGGGTGCAAAGACCTCACTTCTACTTAACTACTCTAGCTGTATGTCTGTTTCAAATCACTCTACAACAATATGGCAAGGAGAGGAGGGAGGCCTTTCACACAACTACTAGAAACAGTAAAGGAAATATAGAGAGCACTCCAAAGAAAAGTATGAACCAAAAAAGAAAAAAAAAATCTCCTCAAACTCACTGCTGTTGATTGGAACTGACTCATAGCTGATCCTTCAGTTTCAAGAGGCGGTATAACTTGCTGAAGGTAACTGTACATCTTTCTCCCCTGGAGCAGCAGGTGGATTTGAACTCCCCACCTTTGGGTTGGCAATGTATGTGCAATGAGTTGGGCATACACTTCACATTGAATTGGTAGCCCCCAGGGGTGTGCTCTCACATCTTTCGTCCATACTGAAATCTTCCCTGAAATGGTTTATTATCTCAGTTGTAAACAAAATATTTTAGTGCTGCTTATAGTAAAAACATTAAGAGATATAAGCTTGCCTCTACTGTGCACAGAAAGTAAGGCAGGGAAAAGGTTCTTCACACTGTGCTTTGTTCCTTCAGCACAAGAACATGAAGTTGATTTAGAAAGAAATACCTTTACAATGAGAGACACTGTCAAGCTTTTGTGAAGATTTTACCCCAGTGACAAACTAACAAGTTAGGCTGTCACAATTTAATGGATTCTGGCAGAAGATAAGAGACTTCAGAGACAAAGATAAAGGTCTATATTATTCATAGGAGGGGCAGCAGCCAGAGA
This sequence comes from Elephantulus edwardii, assembly GCF_000299155.1. Taxonomy (NCBI): domain Eukaryota; kingdom Metazoa; phylum Chordata; class Mammalia; order Macroscelidea; family Macroscelididae; genus Elephantulus; species Elephantulus edwardii. The sequence goes on along the minus strand of NW_006399759.1, from coordinate 27,621,845 downwards.
ATCAGCCTTTTCCCTCCCCAGATCCCTGATTTCTAATGCCACAGAGGGTCAATGACACTGATGCATATAGGACTTAGGTTGTGTTGCAGAAGAAACCTGAACGTAGAGAATCTGAGCCTTTAATACTTGACAGTGAGCATGCCTTCTCTTGGTTCTGGAAGGAGACATTACCTCTGTCTTCAAAGGCTTTGTAAATATCTGTACAAGATGGTCTGGAACAAAGATATCAAGAACTCCACTTGCAAATCTTGAAGAAAAAGACTCTTGTGATATGTTTATACCTCATTTTATTGCTTAAGTGTTCAAAACAAAGCTCTTAATATGAAACGCTGCATTTTAGAAAACTTATTAATTAAAAACTGACTAGATGAAGAAGTTATTTTTCCTTTAAATGAATATTTACAGTGTTTATTTAAGAAAATGATGATGGAGTGAGCTCTGGTGGCTTAGTGACAAGAAGTTGTATTGCAATCCAGAGGTACGTAGTTTGAATCCACCAGATGTTTGGCTGGAGAAGGAGGGACAATCACACAAAAGAAAATGATGATGAACTAAGTTTAAAAAGCTAAGCCTTTATAATTAGGATAATAATTTACTACTTTCACATATACTGTTGTAAGCATTTTACATCATTTATTTAGTCCTTTCATTGAGTTATCTTTGTGAATTTTAGACATAGTGTAGTATTTTCTTTGGCTTTTTTAGAAATTTGAATGCTCTTGTGCTTTCATGGATAAGAAGTTGTACTGCCAATCCAAAGGTACACTATGAGGTGTTTCCTACTGAAGAGCAAATGAGTTTGATTTTGAGGTTTCCACCCCTAGAAGATAGACTGATAAGAATCACAATCAAGTGATGATAATTTTGCTATGGAAATGCTATGGTTCTTACATAATTTTCCTTTTCTTACTACATTGATTAAGATTTTCAGAACAAGGTTAAAAGATTGTAATAAAGATATGAGAAATCTTTGGGGTTATTTTTCTTCATCATTTTAATAGAAATACCTCCAAATTATCAGTGGCAAAAATTGCTCTAGAGTTAAATTTAGTGGTCACCCGAGAGAATGGACCATAGCAAGTGATTATTTACATTTCTTGCATAAGGATTATAATAAATATAATGACTCTATATTTTCTGGAATATGGGTTTATACCAATATATTTGTGTACCACAATAAGCAATGCTGCTCAATAAGAGAATAATTAAAACTATTCCAAGGAAAACCAGTAAGTCATAAATCTGACAATATAGGGGAACACAACAAAACAAACATTCAGAAACTCTAGTGAGTTTCTGAGGCAAAAATCATAAGTAAAAAGATTGCTTATCTTTCTCTCAAAAGCTGCTGGCAGATCTGAACTGCCAGAGAAGTTCAACCTTTGGGTTAGCAGTGTAACTGTCTACAGACAATTATGCTTATATGCTACAAAAGAAACAAAAAAACCCATAGAGTTTTTCTTTTACTTTTCAAGGAGAAGAGTATGGGAGAGGGGATGGGCAGGGAGAAAAGTACAACACTGAATGAAAGGAAAGCCCAAGTCTTTGTAAACTGTCATTAAAATTAATTTTTAAAAAAAAGAAAAGAAAAGGGGAGGCTAGCCAATGAGAAGGATTGACACAGTGGCCACAACAATGGACCGAGCACAGCTATGACTGTGAAGATAGTGCCCGACTGGCCAGCATTTTGTCCTGTTTTATGTATGAGTCAGAACCCACTTCACAGCACTGAACCACGCCATCAGGGGTGGGAGGATGGAGGAAAGGAGTAACCCTGTGTTTAGCAAGCAATGAGTTCTGTTAGAGAGAAAATTTGACAAAGAATATTGGTGATGACTGTACAATATAATTGGTATAATTGGTATCACTTAATTGTAAGTGTGAAAAATATTCTTTAACAGCTACATAAATTTAAATTTCAAATTACAAAAAAATATGGATGCTGTAAGAGAATGGAAGTGTTTTAAGTTGGATCTCTTTTTTAAATCCAATTAGGCTGTGCAATAAATACAATAATTTTTTCTTCAGCATGTTTCTGTAGGTTGGTTTTTAAAAAACCTGAAAGAAAATTTTATTATATTTTTACTACATGGGTTTTTCTTTTTCATCAGGCAAATCTACTATCAAAGACTTCTTTAAAGTAGAAGTCAATTTCAAGACTACAGTGCATGTGACCTAAGCTACAGTTGTGTTCAATTGCTTCAAACGCAGGTGAAGATTGAACAATGAATAAGGAAGAGTGAGGAAGATTCGATGCTTTTAGATTATGTTGGCCAACAGTATGGAAAATACCATGGACTTTGATAAGACCGGACTAATCTGTCTTCAAGGAGGTGCAACCAAGGTGTTTCTATAAGCAAAGGATGGTGAGATTGTGTCCTGCACATTTCAGACATGTTGTCAGGGGGTGTCAGCCTTGAAAAAAGGCATCATGCTTGGAATAGTAGAGGGTCCCTGAAAGAGAGAAAGACTGTCA
>NW_006399759.1:27610267-27616279 GCF_000299155.1 Elephantulus edwardii | reverse complement strand
GAAATAGAAAACAGAAAAACAACTGAAACTATCAACAAAACTAGGAGTTGGTTCTTTGAAAAGGTCAACAAAATCGATAAACCACTAGCAAAACTCACAAAAGAAAAGAGAGAGAAGACACAAATAATCCGAATAAGAGATGAATCAGGTAACATCACAACAGACCCAACACTACATAATTTTAAAGGGCAAATAGGAAATGTGACTCAAACATAATACCTCCCCTTCTTTGTCTCTGTAAGCTATGTTTCCTTCCTTATTGAATTGGGTGACTTTAATTCTTACTGTAAGACAATTTTTCAAGAAGTTTCAGTCTTCTTATCAGACACAAAGTCACTGTACTTGAGAAAGTAGGCTTAGTTTTGTCTCATCTCAAATGAGGACAGTTTAACCTTAAGATTCTCTGCGGCTGTTGAAAATGGACATGAATACATTAAACCAAAGCACTTCTGCTAGAAACTATTTCTTCCTACAGGCACTGGCAGTAATTTATATTATCTTCAGATCTTTGTGAATAGGAAATAGATGTTAATGTATGCGAAAGTATTCTATGAGTAGGGAATAATTACAAATATTTAAAGGTTGAAATGACTACAAATATATGCAAGGCTATGATTTGAGAGAGTGACATAAATTACTTTATCTATCTTCTATAGGAGTTAATGTACTGTTAGACTGTTTCTGAGATGGCACTTTAAAACTTCTCTGCAGTTCCTTTCATAGATACAGTCAAGTCACACTGAGGTGTCCTTGTATGAAGAAACTCTCCACTGATCTCAGCAGTACTATCTACACCAGGTTTCATTTTCCACAGATCTATGCAGCGCTTACAGCAGTGACTGGCAAACGGTCAGTACTTAATAAACTATATAATTAAAAATAGAAACAGAACATTAATTATGATCTTGCCCATTTTGGGCTATTTATTAAACAGAAAATATAAAATTGTGGGAATATCACTAATGGTTAAACATGAAAAGTTAACAGCTGAGTAGCTGGGTTCTTTTTTTCTTGATATTAGTGGCTAAAAAAATATTGACTACTCATCATTCTTCTACTTACTGGCAGTGAGATATTACATATAGACTGTTTAACTCTTTTGAGCTTATAACTCCACATGAAAAATAAAGAAGTAAGATCACCTCTGTGAGAGGACTACTGAGTTGCTATGCTAAAGGCTGGCATTTTGAATCTACCAGCCATTTGGAGGGAGAAAGATGGACTGTCTTTTCTTATAAGCATCTATAGCTTTGGAAACCTGATGAAGGGAGTGGAATGTGAATTAACTTCAAAGTGGGCTTTCTGGTTTTAAGTCATGAAGATCTTAAAAAACTAACAATATAACTTCTCAGTTGATCTAAAAGAAATATTTTTGTGGTTAGAAATTATCCAGAGATTTTTAGGTAAACAAAGAAAAAAGTGGAGGCCATTGAAACATATGCTTTCACATATATCCTCTAAGAAAACAATCAAGAAATAGCCACTGGAGAACAAAGAAAATACACACACACAAACCTCACATGTAACATAATCACAGGCAGACCAAGAAGGCACATTGTTCAAAATATAAAAAGTAAAAAAAAAATTAAATAATGGAAAATAATATATCAGACATTATGTTGGATTAGTGGATAGAAAGTAATGCTACCAATCCAAAGGGGTGGGGTGTGTGATTTTAATCTGTGGCCTTCAGGCCTGGTTTTAATTGTTTTTGGTCAAACATTCTTTTAAGTACAGCACTGGTCTGTCCATTTGCTGTACAGAGGTAACTCTTGGTTTCTGTAATGCTGAACACTGTGACACTGATGTATATCTAATGCGATAATGGTTACATGGTGGACAGTGTTTGGTGGAGCTCCCCAATTAAAGCAAGCTTGGAAGGAGGAGTGGTATCCACTTCCCAAATGACTTGCCTCTTGAAACTCTATGAACTTGGAGAAATGATGTAAGTTATACAAGTGCTCAGGTCTTTCATTCATAGGGTCGCTATGAGTCGTCTATGACTTGACAGCACTTAACAACAACAATATTAAAAGAGAAGTAACTGAAATCAAGAATAAAGGGAAGAAAAAAATTGTAATAAAAATAGAAAAAGAAAGAAGCACAACCATACTCAAGGAGTTCTGGGGGCACAGCCAGTAAGGAGTTCCCTTGCTAATCAAAGGCCACATCTCTCTGGCAGTTCAGATCCACTAGCAGCTGTGAGAGAAAGAAGGGCAATCTCCACCCGTTCCATTAGTGGCCTCAGAAACCAAGGAGAGTGTCAGTCAGGAGTCATTTCCAACTCAATGGCAATGAGAGAGAGAGAGGTAGTACTTACAGGAATAAAATGACTACTTTGAAAGTGAGGAGAGAGAGTATGTGTGAGTGAGCATGTGTGTATGTGTATATTTTCTCCTCAGAGAATGACTTCAGTGACAACAAGGCAAACTTTCCAAGAAAAGAACTGACAATTCACAAAGATCGACTCTCAGGGTTTCCATAAGTGTGCATGACAAATTAATACCAATGCTTTGTCAACTTTCATAATTTTGGCTCATGCCTCAACAAACATGATTGTGACTTGTTCGCTTCTAAAGGGAAGCTAATGTCTAACCAGAATCCACACTGCAGCAAAGTGGGCAAACTATTATAAAAAAGTAACAATCTCAAAGTTTCAGGCCTCTCTGTAAGAAAATCTTCCCGTTATTTCAAGCACAAAATTTTGCTTGCAAGCAAAAGGGAAGCAGCCTTGTCTAACTAGTCATCATTAATGGCAAGAACACCAGACAGAGTCAGTTTTGTTCAGGTGACTGTAAAAATCCCACCATGAGTACTTGAAAAATTCAATATTCAACAAACAATTATTGAGTGGAAGATTCCTTATAATTTAGATGAAAATGGGGAAAAGAAGGTCTAATATAATAGGTAGGTAGGTAGACAGAAAGGAATATATAAAGTGAGTTACAGGGAATTAAAATAGTGATAATATAAATGACACTTTAAAACAGGACATTTAAGCTAAAATCAGAATAAGCTACTTCTTTTTTGATCACTTCCTTTTCTATAAAATATGACTACTAACCTGGGATGTTTTTCATGGTCTCTTCTTGTTTTAGGCCAGTGTGATTTCATGGTTAGTAGAAGTACACGGTAGATACTGTGCAGTATCTACCGTGCACAGTGTGTGCATATGCATATTTTAAATATCAGATATTGTTATCCTAAGTTAGGCAAAGCAAATCATGCCCTATCTCTAAAGCCATAAAAGCTCTAAACCAAGCCTACTGCCATAAATTTCTGCTTAAACAGTTATAAACAGCTACTCTGCATTGCATTACTTTATGAGAAGAGATTTTCTCTCAAGGAGTAGCAGGTGGATTTGAACAGTTAACACAACATGTAAGAACCATATCACAAATTAACAGAACATTTGTGTAAAAAATGAAATAAAGCTTTGCATACTGAACCTCTGCTACTACTGTCTTATGTCTGGACCCTCACAGAGATCTGTGTATTTTTCAATGTTTTGGTAAATGAAGTCAAACTGGCCTCTGACCACAGAGCTTAATGTTAATGTGCATGTTTCAAAATAGGAAAAATACATGAATTTGAAGCGAGACTAGGAATAGTCTTAACCTAATTCTTTCTGATGATCACTTACAACCATAAATTAAAATAGCCTGAATTTCTAAAAGGCCACATTAAGCCACATGTTCTCTTTTACATAAAAATAGAAGAAAGAGTTTGAAGTGTTAGGGTATGGAGGTTTTTTAAAGGAAACATCAGTATTTGGCCCATATTTTTCATGAACCAGTTAACTAGAAAATTACAAAACCTGAAAAACTCAGATAAACTCTACCAAGGGGATTAACTCAATACATTTATCCTTTCCCCTATTCCCCCCCAATATTTGCTTCCCTAGCTGGGGCACATTTCTGGAAATAGAAATGAAGGCCTCTCAAGTTTTTGAAAAATGAGGGCCTCTGAATTTTTAATTCTGTTAACTAATCATTAAAAACGTAGGAACTGCTGGCTCTCTGAGGTAGCAGGCTTCATAGACTCTCAGCTTAATTTTGCAGGAGCTGGCTGGTTTCCCAGCAACACACTGATTTGCGGGGCTACTACTTTGGGCACCTCAAGGATAATTAAATATTAAGTCCCTCTTTGATGTATGCAAAGTCTGCCAAAGAGGATTACCAGCCACTGTGAAGGTAGCAGTCCCACGTTTTCTGGTAATTGAACATTGCAATATCATTATCTATTCGCATCTTTACTCTGTAAGAATCCATCCATTTTCTTCTATTACCTTAAGTACTTTTGAGCCTGGAGACTGGAAAAGAGACATGGGGGACCTCAGAGCCTTCAAGTTGGTGGGGATCAGAGATGAAGACCACTAAAATAACAGATGAGGTGAGCAAACCATTTTCTGTTTCCCCTAGTTTAAAGTCCCATTTTCCACACCAAATTCCAGACTACTGTCTAACATTATAAACTAGCAGTGAAGGAATTTTCTAAATAAAATGCATATGTAGATATATCCACTGGTGACATCACTGTGCCCACAACTCAAGTTTAAACTAAGTAACAATTTTTTTTGGGGGGGAAGGATAAAAGCCACAAACTACCTCAAATATAAACTATGAGAATACCCTTGCCACACTCCAGAGTTGCTGGGATTTCCATTCTGAAGCCAAAGATTTTCTGCATTCATTGTGCAAGGAGCAAGACTGTATTTAAAATTATGAGATCAAACTGCCCATTTGCTTGACTTTAAAATAGATTTGAGACAACCAGTCATTTATTGTTTTAAAGATTCTCAACTGGATAATTAAGATAATGCATCACTTTTCTCATTCTTACTATCAAACATCTTAAACCCAGAACATAATCTATGTGGAAAATTGTTAGAACAGAGGAAGGAAAAAGGATAACAATATATAAAGGGGGAAGGAACATGATACTTCTGTCACTAAGTTAATAGACTTTGGGGACAGACATTCTGTGTAAGGTCTGAAAGGTTTGTGCTGTCACAGAAGAAATACTGGAGAAATTAGAAGTACTTTGCAGATAAGAAAATTGCAACCATATCAATAAAGCTGTAAGTTTAGAAAACTGCATGTATAATGCGTTTTAGTAAGATCTTTAGAAAAAAACCAGAAAACCAAATCAATTGCTATAGATTAGATTCCAACTCACAGTGATGCTACCGGCAGAGTGGAACCGCCCCACAGTCTCCAATGCTCTAAATCTCTGTGGGAGCAGATAAAGACTTTCCTGTGGAGTTCAAACCACCAAACTTTCAATTGTTGTTGTGGTTGTGTACCATAGAATTGGAACCTACACATAGCTGACCCTCCAGTGGGTTTTCAGAGACAGTTAATGGCATGGGAGGAGACTGTGCATCCTTCTCCTGAGGAGCAGCTGGTGGCCTCAAACCCTGTACCTTTGGGATTGCAGCACAGCTTTTTGCCACTTGGCGATCAGTATTCCCCTGACCTTTCAGTTAGCACACAGCAATTTAATACTACATCGTCAGGGTTCCTTAACAAAGTGTAATTGTTGTTTTTAGGTGTTGTCACAAAAACTCTAGTAGGGTACAGTGACCATATGAACAACAGATGGAAATCTTGCCATACTTTGCTGCAGCCTCACAATCCCCAGCCAGGCTCATGCCCCTTGCTGCCGTCACTGTGTCAGTAACCCATTTCATTGAGGGTCTTTCCCTTTTTCACTGACCTTCTAAAATTCTTGGAAACAATATTTTACCTATTTTACATTGTGATTATGGGGGGGGGGAATAACAGAACTCAGATATGAGAAATTCTTCAGAAATCTTTTAATTCTATATATTCAATGAATAAGGTATAGCTTATTCTGTGAATAAAAAGAACATGCAGAAAAGCTTAAGTGCAGCTTGCATTATTTCTGAAGAGTCTAGGCCCAAATATCAACATTTACATTTTAGTGTTTCAATATGACAGGTAAGATGGATGTTTCTCCCTTTCCCAGTTCCCATGTGTTTCATAATGT
>NW_006399759.1:27608235-27610167 GCF_000299155.1 Elephantulus edwardii | reverse complement strand
TTTTTTTTTGACATGACATAAGTGTGGCCTTCAACCACAGAAACCAGCCTCATCATCCTGTCAGGCACTACTCATCAAGATGAAACTAAGCAAGGTTGAGAACCTGAAAAATGGAAGCGCTTTCAGAAAAGTACGTAAGGGTAGCAACATACATTTGCTTCCACGTGAAAGTCTGAACTTCAAGTTCCATCTGGCAAAAATAAGGTGACCCAATTGAGAGCCTTCCTCAGGGAGGGCAGATCAAACTGTGTGTGTGCTGGGAAAGGAGCGACTCTAACTTCTACAGTGCCAGGTACCTGGAAAACGGTTTACAGCCTACCGTATTTATGCTAATACATTGTTCTTTAAAAGGGACTTAGATAAAATTGAAGGCAAGTGGTTGAGAACCAATACCTAAGGTTACAGTGCTTTAAAAAATATTATTCAAATATTGGTGATTTCTCTCCATTTTAGCAATTTTGTAACATTAGAGAATCTCTGATAAATCTTTACTGAATTCCAATTTCTCAAACTCTGAAAAGTAGATAATATCGATCTATTCATCTCATAGAGGAAATGAGAGGGTAATAACTGTGAAGATGCTTTGAGAAAAGTCCCAAGACATTCTTAACATTTGGTTGATTAGGAAAAAATTAATTGTTTATATATATATATATATATATTTACATACATACACATTAATAAAGTTGGGGTTTTTTTGGTTTGTTTTTTTCTTTAAAGCAGAGCTTTAAAGTCTGAGGCAAGTTAAGTTTAAAGCAGACTTCAGGAAATTCTTGCAGATTAGATTTTCAGTAAAATCTAGTTTTCCAACTTTTAGTGACATGATGACCTGCTTATGTATGCTGAACCGTTTACTGAGGCAGCTAATTCCTAGATTCTATGTTCTTAGAACGCTACAATTAAGAATTTGGACCAAACATCAAGAACTACCTTATTTCTTTGATTTGGGAATTAGTATTTCCATGTATTCAACCAGCAAATATTTAGGCTCCTAGTATGTACCCAGTGTACTAAGAGGAACTTTACTTAGAGATTCCCTGGGAAATAGAATAAATGAACAGTAGTAGGAAAAATATGTAACTTCTAAGAACAAAATAGCCACAAAAGGAAGTACAACAACATACCTCTTTATGGCTCAAACGTGTAGAAATGTTAGTTAAAAAAATGCTTGTTGTTATGTGCCATCAACTACGACTCACTGCAACCCTGTGCACAACAGATCGGAAACCTGCCACTTCCTGCGCCACCCTCAGGATCACTGATATGCTCAAGCCCACTGTTAGAGTTATTATGCCAGTCTGTCTTGTTAGGGGTCGTTCTCTCATCTACAAAGGTAGAAAAAACCTTTTCAGATTCATCCTCTGAACCCTAAGTACATTTACAGAAGTGTTTGGAGAATTGGAGGCTATTTGGCACCAATATAAAGTTTTTACTTCAACTCTATTTACCTTTTCATCTTTTCTGAATTTATCTTGTCTCCATGTCTGTTTTGCTCACAATACATCCTAATCCCAGAAATCCAAACTAATTCACACCATCTCATTAAATTACATAGTTGTTGGAAAGAATATACTGAGTCACTGTATTGAAAGGAATTGGCAGACACAGAAGAATTTCATGAAACAACATATGAGCAAGAGCCGATGGTAATGAAAGAAGTCGTTCAGGCTGCTTTGAAGGAAATGGCAAAAAATAAGGCTCCAGGAATACATGGTATACCAACTGCCATATTTCAGCTAACAGATACTGCCCTGGACATGCTCACCAAGTTGTGCCAAGACATCTGGAGAACAACCACTTGACCAACTGACTGGAAGAGATCTATATTTGTTCCCGTTCCAAAGAAGGGTGAGCCAACTGAGTGTGGAAACTATAGAACAATCTCAATGATTTCACATGCAAGCAAGATTCTATTGAGGATTATCCAAAAAC
>NW_006399759.1:27602320-27606288 GCF_000299155.1 Elephantulus edwardii | reverse complement strand
ATGGGGTTGGATAATCTGATGGGTGGGGTGGGTGAGGGATATTGGAAGAATCTGGTCTGAAAAACAACATATTCAAATTTTGTAAATAAACTAATATAAATTAAAAAATGTTTCTGTGTTAAGAGTGAATAATTCTTCCTATTTTGTGACCATGGTTTTCAGAAGGGCTCAGTTTAATACAGCATAATGCCATGTACTTTGGGTCTTGAGAGGTAATTTCATGATTTACTTCACCTCACAGAGCACGAAAAGAACAAATTTCATACCATTTACTCAAATGAGCTTTCTTTTTTTACATTGACGTACTTTAAAAAATTTGAAATCTCTGGGTAATAGCAAAGCGTTCAATGAAGTCTGAATTATTTGAAATCTGTTCAATCTACATTAAATGTTAAGACACTAAAGATTAACTCTGGTTAAAAACTCTCACCTCTGTTGAGTTGTAATCAGCTCATAACTGAGCCTCGAGTGGGTTTTCAGATGCTATAAATCCTACAGAGGAGACTGCTCATCATTCTTCTGCAGAGTAGCTGGGGGATTCGAACTGCCAGGGAGATGCCACTAATGGAGTAGCAACATAAAACAGACCAAAACATCGTTGCAGCAACATTTAAGAGTTTTGAAGAAAATCAGTATTCCTTTTGGAACAGTACACAGAGGGATGCCTCATTAATTCTTTTTTGAGTGAATTTAGTATTGTACATTCTTTCCACTAATAGACTGGCTTATGTTTACGTGTCATTCCTTTTAGGAAATTTTGTAAAGGTGTTCAAGGGTAAGGAAGCTCTGGTGCCCTCAGTGGCAGCGAGTTATGTCAACGCAAAGATGGGTGGTTCAAAGCTCCATCTGCTCTTCGAGAGAAACACGAGCCGTCCTGTGATTAACAGCCTCTCAAAACCCACCAGAGGGTCAGCTCTGAGTTCCTTCCAAATCAACAGCAATAAGAGAGTTTTATATGAAGGTAGGAACGAGGAAGGGAAAGTGTAGTGGACAGAAGAGGAAGCTAAAGGAATAATGTTTTAAAAAACTTGCTGCACAAAATTCAGTTCATATCTTAGGTATCAACTGGGAATTTGCTGCTGTTAGGTACTGTCGAGTCAAGCTCTGACTCACAGCAACACGATGAGCAACAGATCTGGACTCTGTCCTATCCTGTGCCATCCTCATCATCTCTGACATACTTGAATCCACTGCTGCGGTCACTGTGTCCATACTTCAGTTGAGGATCTTCTCCTTCACCACTTTTCCAGATTTATAAGCACAATATCCCTTTTCAAAGAATAGCTCTTTCTAGTAACGGGCCCAAAGTGGGATGAAGTTCTGCCATCCTTGCCTCCAAGAAGCACTCTGGCTGTACTTGCTCCAAGACATATGTGTTCACTCTTTTTGCAGTCCATAGAATACTCAGTACTCTTCTCTAACAACATATTTCAAGGGTCGTGGTGATTCTTCTGCCATTCTTATTCAGTGTCCTGCTCTTAGATGAACAAGTGACTGAAAACATCATTGCCTCAATTCAGGTGCACCTTAGTCCATAAACTGACATCACCGCTCCTTGACAGCATACTTTCCCAATGTAACATATCTTTTAATTGCTTTTTTTTTCTTCTTTCCCCTCTTGTTGTGCACCTTCAAACTGGATCTGACTGGCAAAAGGAGGTGACTGCAACTCTTTCTCCAGCGGAGCAGTTGGTGGATTCGGACAGCACACTTCCAGAATTTCAGTGAAGTTTCTTGCCAATAGGCTACCAGAGCTCCCATCTTTTGATTAAGTACCAAGGGTACTTTGCTGGTAACAAGTGTGTTGGTTGTAGATCCATGTAAAATGAAATCATTGACAATTTTAATTCTTTTTCCATCTATCATGATGCTGCCTATTGGCCCAATGATGAGGACTTTTTGTTGAAATGTAATCCATATGAAGGCTGTAATCTTTGATCTTCTGCAGCAAGCACTTCAAATCCTCCTCACTTTCAGCAAGCAAGGTAGTATCACTGGCATAACGCAGGATGCTGATGAGTCTTCCTCTTATTTTGATGTTACATTTGTCTTTAAAATGTTCAGGTTCAGCTTTGGAATGATTTGTTCAGCATACATACTGAATATGGATGGAGAAAGGATATTGCCTTGACACACATCTTTATTTTGAACCATGTAATGTTCCCTTTCTCTGTTTGGACAACAGCTTCTTCTAGATACACTTCATATGAGCATAATTAAGTGTTCTGGAACCTAAAACTGCCAAACTGAATTCAACATTTTGATAAGATTTCCAGAAGATTCCTATGTACAAAAATATTTGAGAAATACTACCTTAAAGTCAATTACTGGCTCAGGAATGTCAAAAGGAGATGGGATGTGATTAGGGAAATGCATAGCATGTCTTTATCTACACGATTATGGACACATTATATAAACTCTCTGAGTTTCAATTTGCTAATCTGCAAAATGAAGATAACATCTATATTCTCCTGAACAGTCTCCTGAGGACTAAATGAATTACTAAGTAGCATAGTTCAAAAAGATTGGCAGAGAAATGTTTATCAGGACTTGTTTTGTTTCCTTGATGGGGGCTCTAATTTCTTTAAGGAGTAATTCAAGTGCTTTCTTAATTATAAATTTAGTGGTATATTCTTTTAAAGCATTACTATTTTAATTTTGAAATTTTAAAAAAATGTCTTTAAGAGAATGAGTAAACTTCAGATCACAATCAAATTCGAATTTTTTTATATCCTACAACTATATATAAATTCTTTAATTTACATGAAGTTCTGAATAATGAATTAGTTTAATCTTATTACCTTTAATTGTACATGTTAGAAAAGATTTCATACACTTTTCCAACTTGGAGAATACTTAACCCTGATGCCTAGAAGGAAAAAGGTGATTAACCTGAAAATTGAGGTTGTCTCTAGGAGCGAGAGAATGTTTCACTAGTGGCCTGTCAATGCTGGTATTGTATGTGGGTTTAAAATTAGAACATATTTTAAAACAAAACTGGAGCAAGAGCACTTAGGGAGTAAGGAGAGTTGATAATGAAAAGTGACATTTTATCAATAAAAAAAAGAAAAAAGCTAATAATGGCATAAAATATCTAAAAATCCACTGCAAAACTGAATACTTGGTAGCACTAATATTAAAAATAAGAAACCCTAAACTCATTGCCATATACTCAATTCTAGTTATACTGACTCTGTACGCCAGCCCCAAATAGTTACTAAAGCCATATTTTTCTCCTCCGTGGAACAACAGGTAGTTTTGAACTGCCAACTCTTTGCAAGCAGGGCTCTTTTAGCATTAATGTGAACAAAAATGCATATATTCAATTAATATACTTGTGTATTTTCTGACAATTATTATAGGATGGTAGGCTATTGTACATAAGGTCACTATGAGTCGCATGTGACTCGACGGCACATAACAATAACAACAAATATGCATACTAAAGAATGTGTGACTACATATGTGTATATTTAGCTGAGAATATAGATAGAGATATGTACAAGTGACGTAAGACCTAGCATGGCTTCCAGAAGTTAGGAGGTCATGTCAGGACAATTCATGAGCAACCTAAGTTTGCTTACTTTAAAAACGACTGAGCCTCTATTTCCTTCCAAAATCCCTACTGGATACTGGCTGGAAAAGAGGAACTGAAACCACTATGTGATGTGACTCTGCCAGGCACATTATAGGGAAGGGAAACCAAGCACCAAATCTTTTATTACTTTCTGACTATATATATGGCCTATTGGCAAGAAGTTGCATTGCAATCCAGAAAGCAAATGGTTTGAGGTGACCAGCTGCTCCACGGATGAAGGATGAGCAATTAATCACCTCTGAAAACCCACCAGAGGGTCAGCTATGGATCACTTCCGACTTGATGGTATACAACAACAACAACAATAAGATAAAGAACTGAGGGTAATGTGCAGATCCAAAAAGCACTGGCCAAGAATAAAAAATGTTTT
>NW_006399759.1:27593590-27602220 GCF_000299155.1 Elephantulus edwardii | reverse complement strand
AGTGTCGGGGACAGTGCGATTGGCACAGGATAGAGCAGAGTTTAGGGCTGTTGTACAAAGGGCCGCTATGAGTAGCAAGCAACTTGACGGCACATAACAACAACAACAACAACAACATAAAACTACAGTTTTACACTTTTTTCCTTAGAGTACATATTATCTGCAGTTCTCATATAATCCTTGTGCAATTAGTTGTTACCATGAATATATATCATTTTTTCCTCAAATTAAAATGTAAATGTCTTGGGGATTTAAAAAAAAAAAAAAGGTCTGAGATATAAGGGAAAGGTCCAGAGAAGAGATTGATGGAAGTGAGCCATGAAAAAAATTAAGGACAAGATCCCCTATCTCTGCTACATTTAAATGTTTAATAATTTTAACTTATAAGATACAGATATATCTAGATATCAAAGAGGAGAGAGAAGATCTTAGCGCCTGCGCAGAGCATCAAGGAGAAATTAAATTGCTGACTGCATTTCCATTCAGATTTGCATTTCGTTCAGAAAAAAAATAAATCACCACAATTTACTGAGACTGTGAAAAATCTTGAACATTCTATGAAGAGAAAAGTGATACATAAATGGTGGGTGTGACATAATGTGCTATGTATATGGCATGTTCAAACTTAGGATAAAGTAAAAGAAACTTAGTTGTACATATTCAAATACTAAATAGCTAGATTGATAATTCTATTGGAAAAATTTACCCTACACCAAAATGATAATTCACTCAACAGTGAAGTAACTAAGAAATGACCAGAAATCACTGTTCATAGCAAAAAATATACAACTAACAGATATTCCCTTACTTCTCTCTGGGGCCAAGCAGCTTTGACAACGGCCTCCGTTCTGAAGAAGACCAGGAGCTTGCCATCTTCCTCGGTCAGGTGAAAGGACTGCTCCACGATCTGCAGCACACGGATGCGGGGCCTCACCGGCACGGCGTCATCCCCACAGAAGGGCCTCAGCCACCCCAGCAGGTCCTCAGAAGAAACAAGATCCTCTCTGTAAGGCAAAGTCAAGGGTTAAATGTGCACTGACAAGTCTTTGCCCCCTTAATGATCAAACATGATCACTGAGTTCAACATTTGATTGTTGGGTATTATTTTCCCCTAGAAGAAAAATCAAGGCTTTACATGTTAGAGAGCATATATTATTGTTATTGTTAGTTGCCATGGAATCAACTACAACTCCCTGCGACCCTAGGACAACCAGACTGTAATCTTGCCCTAGCCTGAGCCATCACTACTATCTTCAACCACGCTCAAGCCTACTGTCACTGAGTCAACACATCTTTTTGAGGGTCTTCTCTTTCACTGACCTTTCCCAACGTGATGGCTTTTTCCGAGGTCTGACTCCTGCTGACAACATGCCCCAAGTGTGTGAGATGACGTTTCACCACCCTTGCCTCTAAGAAGCAACATGGCTGCCCTTCATCCAAGACCGACTTGTTTATTCTTTTGGTTGTCCACAACGTTTGCCAACAAAAACGTCAGAGATACAGTAAACATTTAAAAGTCATGTAAAGTAGCAAGCAGCTGTGCTGCAATCCCGAAGGCACACAGTTTGAGGCCACCAGCTGCTCCAAGAGAGAAGGATGGGCAGTCTCCTCCCAAGTGATGAACTGTCTCTGAAAATTCACTGGAGGGTCAGCCATGGGTCGGTTTTGATTCTATGACTGACTATGGAGTATTAATTCAATGCTCATGCTTTTCTATAACAATATATCCCTTTCCACTGTGATTAGAATTTCAATACAGGGTTCACGCATTCACTAATTGCTGTTGAGTCAGATTGAGTTCACAGACAACAATCCTGTGGGTTTATGAGGCTATAACTACACAGGAAGAAACCTCTCATCTTTCCAGGTGGATGTGATCCACCAGAGAGATATAGCCTTTGAGTTAGCAGTAACCCTGTGGGCTAGGGCACCAGAGTTCTCTCATATAGGGTAAGAGTACTACATTTTTTATCTTCCTAAGATCATAAATATGAGTGACTGGTTATTAACACAACTGTGAAGGCTACAAGGGTTCAGACACAGAAACATCCTGCACCCTTCTGTACTACAACATTAAACTCTGGTCTCTTGCAATCCCAAAAAGGCCATTCCAACTTATTTGATGATGATATTAATTAATTACTATCAATGACTTTTAAGACATTATCCACAATTAATTCCTCTAAGTCCTTGAGATCCATACAAAGGTACTGAGTTATACAGGACAAACAACTTAGACTGACTAACCTACCTTAAAAGAAATGTCCTAATAATGAGACTTCAAGAATTTAAAACAAAACAAAAACTTCCAATCAATCTACAATGTCATTGACAATGTCTTTCAGTGTGTACTAAATAATGAACTTGTCAAATTAGATAATAACTTATATTAAATAAAATAATTCATTATTTTTTGGGGGAAAAAATTATAAAATGTTGTTGACAGTGCCTTAAGCATGTATTAACTTTACAAAGCCATTTGATTATTTCTAACTTAGTGTCGTTTTTCACTACATATCAGGAATTTAGCAAAAATAGGAAGTAAACACAAGGGAATGTAACAAATTCTACCTGGATACTTACTAAGTGGAGAGTGAATAGCTGTTTGGTACAATGAAAAAATAATTTGGGGGGGAAGTAGAAAGAGCAGGAAGACTCTGATGAACTTAACTATGATCCTAACCCTATCTTTTCCTCATAACTCAGGAGAAAGTCATTACTTTACCAAGCTCATTGAATAGTTCAGGAGAAAGAATATATCTCTCAGTGCTGTAAGTTGAGATAATGTATCCAAAGCACCCCGGCATAGTAAGTAGCACAGAAGATGAGTATTAACTAGTCATCAGCAGCAGCAATAATCTCATTGCCTATAAATACTGAGACACAAATTTGTAAGATTTCTGATTTTAAAGAACCTAAAATACAATTATGGAGAAGAATTTTAAGAGAGAATATCGTCAGACTTACTTAGAGAAATCTGAGCTTCTTTAGAGAAGGAGTAGACAGTCAAGAAAGGTTTTACGGAGGATGTGGCACCTGATGAGGATGATAAAGGATGAGCAGAATGTACGTAAATATAAAGATGGGAAACACCATCCAGACAGAAAAAGAATAGTAAGAAAAAGGGGCACAGGATTTCCAAGGACAAGTATGTTCAGAGAGAGATTACAGCACAAATGTGGGTATCAAATTAGAGGAGAAAGCTAAGTATGATTTCCTTACTTAAGTAACCAAGAGCTGAAATATAAGGCTTTAAAGGCAAAGCAATTTAGACTTAAAAGTCCAGGCTTTGGAGTTGTCAGGCCTAGATCCCATCTGCACGCTGACAAGAAGTCACTCAATATCTTATTCTTCAGTTCCTGATCTGAAATTAGAGAGGAGTAACAATACGTAACTCACAAAACTGCTGAAAATCAAATAAACACATAAAATAAGACTTGAAAAGCACATAGGGCAGTATCTGGCACGTAAGTAAACATTCAGGAGAAGATCATAAGCAGGTTATTGACTGGAGAGTTAAGGAAGGTGGGGCAGGTGGAAGAGGCCCTGTGGTGGAGAGAAGTTTAAAGTCTTAAGCCCAAACAATATGTTTACATACTATGAAGTTGATTTAAAGAAGAAAAAAAAAAAAACCCAACAAAAACACAACAAAACAAACAACCAAACACACAACTCTTACCAAAGGGTCAAAAGAAATAGAGTGGAATATGAAGAGGTTAGTATCATGAAGATCAGTTCAAAATTCTAAAAATAACCATGATTTGAAATGGATTAATAAGAATGAAAGTATTTTAATAACAAATTATTGAACATTTACGACACATGCTGTGAATTATGTAATTCAGTCAAGAGTTTTTCATGTATACTATTATCATACCCTATTTTTTAAAAAGGAAATACAGTTATACAGAGATTTAACAACCTGTCTAGAGTCACACATGAGGTGGTCGAGCCAGTATTTGAACCCGGGCTATCTGACTGCACTGTCAGACATGATGCAACGTGAACTAAACTGGAGGCAGATTCCAGAACACTGCACCAGCAGATTAACAGTATTCACATATAGCTGATATAGAAAGCTCATTATTACAATGTTTTCCAAATCATTAACTTCAGTTAGCCTTCTTTTTGATTAAAACTTACTGTACAATTAATAATATTTGACATTGTGGAGGAATTTGCTATAGCTGCTAATAGTTCTAATACATAAGAAAATGTGAATTCATTCCTAAAACAGAAATGTGAATTCATTCCTAAAACAGAAATGCCACATTCTATATGAATATCACCATTCATCCTTAGAGGGCTCTGGCTGTTTGGTGGTAAGGAACTGTGTTATCAACGCAAAGGTATGCAGTTTGAATCCATCAGCTGTTCTAGGAGAGAGAGATGGGAAGCATTCACCAATGTGATTTACTGTCTCTGAAAACCTACTGAAGGGTCAGGTAAGGGCCAGCTCTGACTCGATGGCACTCAGAAACAAAAACATCCATCCATCCATCCATCCACGCATCCATCCATCCATCCACGCATCCATCCATCCATCCACGCATCCATCCATCCATCCACGCATCCATCCATCCATCCATCCATCCATCCATCCACCCACCCACCCACATGAATATTATGTTACTCAGTAGCATTACACAGAAATGAAAGGTAGCTCATTAGAAAAAGTAACAAACAACATTGTTTGGCTACACTTTAGATACTATCTCTTGATATTTTTATCTGCTAAATGATACCAATTTTTATTTCAAATTGATTTTTAAAAATCTCATTATAACTCTCATCAGCAAATAGCTATAATCTGATAGACAAAGACAGAATATGAATCAAAGGAAAATTCTAACAGTTGGCAAATCAAGGTGAAGAGCACATGGGTAATGATTTTTATACCCTTCCAATTTTTTTTTGTAGTTTTGAAAATATCCAAGATAAAAAAGTTTGAAAAATAATAAATTATAAATCTATAATATAATAAAATAAGAAAAGTGATTCTATTTTTATAGTATTTTATGGTGGCACATAGAAGATTTAACAAGTTTATTTTTAAAAAAATCAAACTCATTGGCATCAAGTCGGAACCCACTCAAGAGCTGGGTTTCTGAGGCTATAAAACACATGACATTCAAACCTCCATGGAATGGTCTTTGGGTCAGCACTGCAACTATCCATGATATTCACCCCTAGAGCTTTCTTATAAACAAAAAGAGAATATTATTTCAAAGCATATATACAACATTATAAACTATACTTTTTAGAAGTTATAAAAGGAAACTTTATTTCCATCTTTCCCCATATATTAAAAGGGTATTTTGTGTTTTTTTGTTGTGGATGTTGTAATGTTGAACTTTCTGCAATATACTATTACCTATATTAACAGTAATAACAATAATAATTTTTTAAAATATTAATTTGAAGATGTGGTGTTCCAGGATGAAGTTAAAAGATGACTTAACATTTCTCTCTCATGTAATTTTGCATGGAAAGAATTTAAGATGATACAAAAAGATGGAAGAAAAATGTCAGTGAAACAAAGGCAATTATTGAGCGCAAAGTAAAGACAAATTTTAGGAAAACAGATGAGTTAATACTTGAAAAAAAGAAGTTTTACATTTTACATGGCATATGCCTAAAACAAAATGAATCAATCTGAAATTTAAATGGTTAAGCTAAATTAAGAGATATGATTAGAATATGGAAAGAATTTTACAAATCATGATGCATGGCACAAAATTAACTGAGGTATCTTTTTCCCTTTCAGAATAGGGAAGAAAATATTGCATTCACACAAGAAAAACACTTTGACCTTTGAGATTTCTTGTAAATATAAAGTAAATGTCATAGAATTGGAGAGCCTGAAGGGAACATGGGGTTACTTTGTCAAATTTTCTATTTAGTTTATAAACGGGCAGTCAGTCAGTCACATGTTGGGCTGGTTTGGTGCAGTATATGCCAACATTTTAAAATTTAAAATTTGCACATACAAGAATATATATGTACGTCAGCAAACATGGTCATAACAGGCTGGGACTAGGAACTGCCACTTTTAAACAAAGAATATTACGTATACTCTCCTATCTACACATTAGTGGGTAAAGTGGACATTTCCCAGAAGAATGTTCTCTATTTATCAGTTCCCATGAACCACTTTTGCCATCTGGAAGAAATAAGTGAGAACTGGGGTTGGGGGCGGGGAAGAATGAACACCTTATTAAATGGAATTCTTAAGAGTAAAAAATGTAGCTGTTCTTTTTTCCCCTAAATAATTATCATAATCAAATTAAATTAATAAGAAAAATTCCTAGAAAGATACTAATCTTAGTATGCACATAATTACAGTTTTAATCATATGATTTTTGTGGTTGTCAAATACATACAAATCTGGAATAGCTTCTCAAGGTTCACTTATGATATCATTAGGTACTTTACTTCACCAGGGAAAAAAGTGGCAGCTATGCAGTGTGACTACATAGTTCAGCTCAGGACAATGAAAGCTGTCCTGCACCATTATATTTGTATGTATGAACATATTTTTGGTGTGTTTTTAGATGTAAACTAGTTATCCGTTAGTTCATAGTCTTGGGGGAATGATTTGCACGTTGGTAATTACTTTGAAGCTTAAATCTGTAAATCTTTACTTTTTATTAGCACAGCACTTGTCTGTCAGCATGCTGTAAGAGAGTAACTTGTGGAAATGCCAGAGGGGTACCAATGGTGGATATGTTTCAGTAGAGCTCCCAGATTACAAAAGAAAAAAAACAGGATTAACCATCCATTTCTAAATGAACAGTATTCTGAAAACCCTATGAAAATAGAAGAATATAGTCTTACATGTAAAGCCCAGATTGGAAGTCACTCAAAATCTTGAAGATTTTCCAAGAACCCTTTGGTAACTGGTACATAAAATTACCAAGCACCCTTTGGTAACTGGTACATAAAACGTATGTAATATGAATATGGGAAGGCTACAAGTTGTCGAAAATTAGAAGGAAGACAAAAACAATGCTATTCTAGACATTAGTGAACTGAGATGGATAAGTATGGGCCTTTTGAACAGACACTCAACTGATCTATTATGCCAGGAATAAAAAACTGAGGAAGAATGGTGTTGTATTCATGAAAAAAATGCAAGATCTATCCTAAAGTATTATGCTCTGAGTGACAAGACACTGTCCATAAGCATACAAGGAAAGCCTGTTGATAATAATGTTATTCATATATACAACAAAGACTAGAGCCATAGAGGAGGGAATTGAAGATTTCTACCAACTTTTGTAGTCCAAAATTGACCAAAAATATAATGAAGACGCATTAATAATTACCGGTGGCTGGAATGCAAAAGACTGAAACAATGAGGAAGGAATAGTAGTTAGAAAGCATGGTCTTGGAGGCAGAAATTAGATTGAACAGAGAATGAATGAATTTTGTATGTTCAATGATTTATTCATTGCAAAAATTTCTTTAAAAACACGAACAGCCACTTTACACATGGACTTCACCTGATGGACTGCACAGAAATCAGAGTGACAACATTTGTGGAAAGAATTGTTGGAGAGGCTCAATATCAGCAGTCAAAACCAGTCCAAGTGTGGACTGTGGAAGAGACCATCAATTGCTCATGTAAAAATCCAAGTTGAAGCTGAAAGAAATGAAAAGTAGTCTATAAGAATTAAAATATGACCCCGTGTTCCACCTAAATCTAAAAAGTAATGTATTACAATAGAATGAGTGGCGACTTGAACTGGAAAATAAAAAGGGAAGAAATTCCTTGGCATTTCTAAAGCTGCAAGAATTGAAAAACAAACTCAAGGCTTGAGTTGCAATGCTGAGAGATACTATAGGTAAAATCTAGAATATCAAGGAAGTTATAAAAAAAGGTGGAAAGGATACACAGAAGCATTGTATCAAAAAACTGGTTTGCTTAGGAAAATTTTAGGAAGTATTATATGAACAAGAGCCAATGATAATGAAGGAAGACGTTTAACCTGCAGTGAAGAAATTGGCAAAACATATGGCTCCAGGAATTGCTGGGACACTAATTGGCATATTTCACCTAATAGAAAAATCCCTGGCTGAACTCATCAGTCTATACCAGGAAATTCAGAGGACAGCTGCTACAGCTGCCTGGCAAACTGACTGGAAGAGACCTATCTTTATTTGTTCCCGTTCCCAAGAAAGTTGATAAAACAGAATGTGGAAATGATCAAACTGTATCATTAAAATCACATGAAAGCTGAGTATGATCCCAAAACAACTAGCACAGTAGATTGAGAGAGAACTGCCAAAATTTAAAGACAGGTTTAAAAGGCGTGCTGGAAACACGGATATCAGATGGATCCTGGCTGAATGCTGAGAATACCAGACTATCTTTATTGGCTATGCAAAGGCATTTGCCTAGGTAGATCATTATAAACTACGGCTAACATTCAGAAGAATGAGAATCCCACAACAATTAATTATGCTCATGTGAAATTTATACTTAGATCAAGAAGCTGTTATCTGAACAGAGCAAGGGAAGGCTGGAAGGTTTAAAATTAGGAAATAGCAAAGCACTCCTTAAGAATAGAAGAACGGTAGGAGGTATCTCACTCCCTGATTTCAAATCCTACTACACTGCCGTAGTG
>NW_006399759.1:27558149-27582181 GCF_000299155.1 Elephantulus edwardii | reverse complement strand
TTATCTTGTGTCTCTGGAATAGATAGTAAGATCTTGTTCTTTTTCTACAATCCCTAATGTTTTCCTCTTTGGAAACTGAAGCTTTAAAACAGTCTGTATTCAAGCCATTCAAGTTGGATTCTTCTGTATATTCGGCTGGAAATTCACCAAGAAAAACACTGCCTTCAAACTTTCACATCCAAAGTTAGACAGGACTGAGGGACCCCATAGGATAGGGCTTAAAATAGTGCCTGTTAAAATCCCTTTCATCAGATGAGGCCAGGATCCAAACTCAGCATTACCTAAACAAGCTTCTCCACTGACAGTATTTCACTAGGGAGTTCCAGCTAAGAAATGACTGACGGGCTGTGAGAGGAACAGTGGTAGCATTATAAGAGGGTGGGTGAGTGTTCGCCCCATGTAGTATCTCTGCCTGCTCAGGTAGTTTCTCCAGCCTGGAAATCCAAATCACTCCTCCTTCAGTAGGTTTTTATTTCATAGGAATATGAATAAATTACCTTTTATGTCCTGTTCTGATTTCCCAAAGCAGACTAAATCACGACCGACACTCTGCTTTCTGTACAGTCCTGTTACTGTGAAGCATGGTCACTTCCAACTCACAGTGACACAGAACTGTCCCACAGGGTTTCCTAGGCTGTAACATTTATGGAAGTAGATCATCAAGTCTTTTTTCCTACAGAGGAGTTGATACCTTTGAACCTCGAATCTTCAGGTTAGTTGCCAAGTGCTTACCCAGTACACCACTGGGGCACCTGTATAGCACTCATCACTTTATTTTATACTTGCTATGATTATGGGAAAGCATTCCTGCCCTGAAAGTCTGTGAATAAATGAATTCAGGAAAACCATGAGTAACATACTGGGCTGATAACTGATTTGACTTAACCAGACACTCCACAGGAAAAAATACATGCAATCTCCTCCCATAAAGATTTACAGCCTTGGGTATCCAATGATGGTTCCATCAGTCAGAATTAACTCTATGACAGTGGGGTTAGTGTTCGGTGCAAGGTAAAAAGTATGAAATCCTTCCTATAATATTTTTAATATTTACTAACAATGTTAGTCTAGAGACTAAAGTGTGCCTGATTGAGGCCATGGTCTTCTCAATTACTTGCTATGCATTAGAGAGCTGGACAGTGATTAAAGATGACAAAAGAAGAATTGATGTCTTTGAGTTGTGATGGAGAAGAGTCTTGGATATATCATGGACTGCGAAGAAAACAAATAGGTCTTTCTTGGAGAGGGTGAAAGCAAGTATCTTTGGAGGATAGGATTTTGAAGCTCAATTTCACATACTTTGGGCACATGGCCAGGAGGGACCAGTGTTTGGAGAACTACATCAAGCCTGAAAGGGTGGAAGGACAGTGTAGGAGAGGAAGACCCTAGATGAGATGGATTGACACCATAACTGGGGCAATGGGGATAGAAGTGTCAGAGTCAGTGAGACTGGTTCAGGACAGGGTAGGTTTCAGAGCTGTTATACATAGGGTCACTAAGAGTTGCAGGTGATTCAACGGCACCTAACAACAACAACTGCTACTACTTGACCTACATTCTATTCTTCTAATGAAATCTTAGGCATAAAGCAAAATATGAAAATACACTATGTGGTGTCAAGGGTTTCTTGTTTAAAATGTCATTCCTTGTCATTGACTCTGACTTTGCCATACGAATGAGAAGGATCATACGAGGGTGTGTTAGTCTATCCATAGTGGGACTGGCTAGTCTCACCATTAAATTGAGTAGATTCTGTGGCAGAAATGGAGACTCTTGCTACCTGCAACAAAAAAGAAGTCAAGAATGCACTTTGTGTCCTTTGGGGTTAGAGGTTTCTGTGCCAACCACACATGAATATAGAGGAGCAGCTGCAGTCACAGCAGAGAATCAGAGACCCAACATGAGACAGAGCTGACCTGCGACTCTATTCTATGGAACCAGAGGCCTTCATCCAATCTTGCTATAAGTTAGGGATAGGAAGAGAGAGCAAGGGGTAGGAGAGGGGAGAGAGAGGGATAACGCTTTAATTTGTGATCCTAAGAGAGCTTTTTAACTAGACAAAAGCCAAAACATTTCAGAAGCTGTCCTTACTGAGAAACAGTATTCCTGTCTCCATCTTGAGTTGCAAGCTGTTAACTTCCCTATTAAACCCCATAAACATGAGCATGTTTCTGTGTGGTTTGCACAGTTAATGCAACACACTTTGGACTCAGAAGAAGAGTAGCTTGGTGTATGAGTTAGTAGAAATAGGTGTGGGAATGTGGGAGACGTGTGACATCATAGTTTTGTGCTACAGATGTTGATGAGGGGGTGCAGGTGCCCCTTGTGGAGCTAGCAGAGGTCAGAAATGGCCATCCTTATGCTGTCCACACTCTTTTCACATACTATAGAGATAGACATCTCAATCCTAAAGGATGATATTGAGAGAGAGTGGAATCAGTTTCTATTTTCTAGATGTATAACCCTGACTCAATTTCTCTTTCTGAGTCTTCATGCTTTCACATGAAATGACAGCAGCACAAACAATAAAGATGATAATTCTTAAACTTGCAAATAAAACAGACCACTCATTCATTCATTGTTATTGAGTTAGAACTGACAGAGCTGATCCTCAGTCGGTTTTCAGAGGCTGTAATTCTCATGAGAGGTGACTGTCCATCTTTATCCCCACTCAGAGCAAGTTAGTGGATTCAAAGTGGTTAGTATAATTTCTTATCCACTAGCGCAGCTGAACTTTCCTTAATTAGACTTGTTTATACATTTTGATTAAAATTGTAATAGTGTATCTGGTTAAAATTGTAATAATATATCTGATAGGCCCTGCTGGACTCACTCCCGGACAACAATCTATCTTGCTAACACCCACCACAGCCAATCAGCATGCTTTACAACTGCTTCCTCTGCCAAGAGACTGTCTGCCTAGCAAGGAAATCAGCTGTTGCCTAATGTCACCTAACCCCGCCAACAGCCGCAGCCAATCAGCATGCTCCATGACTACTTCCTCTGCCAGAAGATGGCCCCTTCCTCCCGAGTCATTTAAAAGGCCACATCTTCTTCACACCCGTGAGAATTTCTCTGACCCATCCTGCCTGCCTGTCTCTCTGTTTCTCCCACCCAGGTCAGAGCACCGTGCCCGAGAGCATGAAAGCACCAATAAAAGCTGCTTTGCTTACTTTTGGTTTCTGTGCCTGCTTTACCTAACAATATCTGTACCAAAAACTAACTGAAATGTAATATATAAATTGTTATTATATTTTCAATTAAAAGTTAAAATTGGAAACATGGGCAAAAAAGTAGAAATAAAGATTAAAGAATGATATGAAAGGTCTTTTAAACTCTGCAGATGTTTATGTATCTTTGCTAAAAAGATTTTGCTATTATTGTTAGGGAACTCTGGAAGTGCATCCTGTAGGGAGTCATACTCCTAAACCAAAGTGTCCACCTTTCTGTTGGTTCAAGTTCACCAGCAGTTCCTTTGGTAAAAGATGGGTAATTTTCTCCCATGTGATTTTCAGCTTTGACAACCCACTGGAGGATAAGCTATGAATCACTTATAACTCTACAGCAAGGAGAGTGAGAATTACTTTTTTTATCACTGCCACAGTAACTGGATGCAAAATTCTTTATAAAGATGACATTAAAGATATTTAAATCTTTCTATAGACTAAGTCTTGAGATAACATGCACCTAGCTTACATAATTATGGTGTTGATGAATAGTACTGAATATATGAAGTGGTTGTACCATTTTATAATCACTTTTGGAAGGCAGTCTGTTGTTTCCTCAAAAAGTGAACACAGAAATTTTCTATGACCCAGCTATTCCACTGCTTGGAATATACTCCAAGAAAATGAGACCTGCAAGAAAATGAGAACTGAGACACAAATGTAGACTTGTAAACCAATGTTCATAGCAGCGTTACTCACCATCGCAAGAACATGGAAACAGCTCAGATATCCAACTATCTATGAGATGACTGAGAAATTATGGTACATTCACATGATGGAATACTATGCAGCACACAGGAGCAATGATTTTGAAAATTACTACTTAACTTGGGAGGGACTGGAGAACATTGTTCTGAGTGAACTAACTCAATCCTATAAGGACAAATACTGTATAAGACCATTATTGCAGAATGGGTATGAGGATCCAAGGGAGGTGGAGGGTGGGAGCTGAAGGGTGAGGATGGGCAGGGGAGTAATGATAAGGTCACACAATTTGATGGGTAGAGGGTGGGGTGGGAAAAGGAAATGGGAAAGATCCAGTAGGAAAAAACATGCACACAAGTACTGAATATCCAGAGGATGCCAAAAGAACAAACAAGTCTGCCCTGGAGGAGGTGTAATCAGAGTGCTTCTGGGAGGCAGGGTTGGTAAAATTTCATCTCATATACCACATACTTCGGGTGTACTGGCAGAACAAACTAGTCCTTGGAAAAAGATATCATGCTGGGGAAGGTACAGAGTTAGAGAAAGTGAGGAAGACCTTCAACAAGATGGATTGACACAGTGGCTGTAACAAGGTGCTCCAGCATATTAGAGATGTGAAAATGGATACAGGGCAGGCAGGCTTTAGACCTATTGTTGCCATGAATTGAAGCAATGTGGCAGCAATTAACAACAAAACTTATATAAAGATAAAAAAAAAAAAGCTCTCTCTACATGTGTAGGTACACACACACACACACACACACACAGGTATAAATTTACACTTAAGCAATACAGTTAACCCCATGGAGGTAATGATTTTCTCTTCCTCTAAGAAGCTCAAACTAGTCTTCTCTATTGAATCTCCCTACTAAGACCTTAAGAAGAATCTTTCCTCTCCACAGGAAATGAGAAGCCTACTAGGGCTGATGGGTTCAGCACAAAACTGGGAAAATCATATAGCTAGATGAAAAGCTGAGGAGACTATCAGCCCTTATGAAACACTTAAAAATATGGCTTAGTTTTTAAATTCTTGTCAATACAGATTCTGAAGAAACCATTAAACACCGACTTTTGCACTCACCCCTTCTCCACACTGTCATGGACTGCTGCAACAACACCTTCCAGGACTTGTAGGGGGTTCTGTTGTCCACCAAGGTCAGAATCGCCTCCACTGTGCAAGGCAAGAGAAAAGTGGTTCAGAAAAGGTCACTCAAACCTGATGAAACCAACTGGATCAGAGCATAAACATTTATGACATTTCTACTGTGCACATAAGCCAAACACTGTATTGTGAGCTAAGAATATGGATATAAAAATTATTCTGTCTTCAGGAAGTGCATGGTCTAATATATGCACATTTTCCTATCAAGAGACTAATATTTGTACCTGCCCTTTAATAAATATTCACTATTCACCCAAAATATGGATTATATTAAACACCAGATATAAATTCTTTAGTTTGTATTTTTAAAAAAACACCACCACCTTTCAAGGAATATTCAACCTAAATCCTTCTGATCATATGGAGATTTTTGAAAGTATTTCTTTGAGTTTATTATGTTTAATTTGTTTTGTTTGTTTGTGTATAAAGGACGTTCATCTAGATGATAACATAATAATGATAAAAACAAAAGGGGGAGAATATGGGAAGCCAATACTAAATATCTGTAATAAACTGAATGCTATTTAAATTAAAAAAAAAAACACACAACCAAAAAAACAACACCACAAAAAATTAATGTTCTAGAGTTCATGCATCCAGGAGGAGGAGCCACGACGGCTCCAAGGAGAGGAGCACAAGGACACAAAGGGGCAGCGAGGACATGGCCAAGGAAGGGTCAGAGCGCAGGGTGAGATGAAGCCTCTTGTTGGAGTGGAAATGCTTTCATCTCTATAGGGGGTTCTGGAGGCAGACCTGAGGGATCTGAATAGAGTGGATATGGATTCATTGGTGAAATGGTTTAAATTTTTGAAATTGAAGTAGGTCTACACATTAGGAACTCATGTCTTTTCTCGTAAGTAAACCAGAACGAATTAGGCGGTGGGTCTTGAAAAAGTGCATTGTTGAGGGCTTAAGAGATTTGGAACTGTTTGGAGATCAATGAGGCAAGCTCAGAGTCGATAGCATCCTTCTCTAAACAAGAGATCATGAGCAGCTTCCTGCCAGAGGGAGGGTGTTATGAGCTCCTCATCGTGATAGGAAAAGGCTTCGAGGACCTGATTACTGTGAATCTAGCAAGGTACAAACCGACAGGAGAGTACGTGACAGTGCGAAGGATTAACTTAGAAGCTTGTTCCAATGAGATGGTGACCTTCTTGCAGGGGGAGCTTCATGTCTCTAAACTCTTCAACCATCCCAATATTGTGCCATATCGAGCTACCGTTATTGCAGACAATGAGCTGTGGGTCGTCACATCTTTTATGGCATATGGTTCTGTCAAGGATCTCATCTGTACACACTTCATTGACGGTATGAACGAGCTGGCCATTGCTTACATCCTTCAGGGGGTGCTGAAGGCCCTGGACTACATCCACCACATGGGCTATGTCCACAGGAGTGTCAAAGCCAGCCACATTCTCATCTCTGTGGACGGGAAGGTCTACCTGTCCGGTTTGCACAGCAACCTCAGTATGATCAGCCACGGGCAGCGGCAGCGTGTAGTCCACGACTTCCCCAAGTACAGGATCAAGGTTCTTCCTTGGCTCAGCCCGGAGGTCCTCCAGCAGAATCTTCAGGGTTATGATACCAAGTCTGACATCTACAGTGTGGGAATCACAGCCTGTGAACTGGCCAATGGCCACATCCCCTTCAAGGATATGCCTGCCACCCAGATGCTGCTGGAGAAGCTAAATGGCACTGTGCCCTGCCTACTGGACACCAGCACCATCCCCGCTGAGGAGTTGACCATGAGCACCTCACGCTCGGGAGCCAACTCAGGCCTGAGTGAGAGCCTGGCCCCCAGCACCCCCAGGACCTCCAATGGGGACTCGCCCTCCCACCCCTATCACCGCACCTTCTCACCCCACTTCCACCACTTTGTGGAGCAGTGCCTTCAGCGCAACCCGGACGTAGATCAAGCGACGTGCTTCAGAGGCATTGCCTGAGTTACTTCGTCCTGTCACCCCCATCACCAATTTTGAAAGCAGCCAGGCTCAGGACCACAGTGGAATCTTTGGCCTGATAGCAAACCTAGAAGAACTGGAGGTGGACGACTGGGAGTTCTGAGCCTCTGGACTTTGTACACTGCCTAGCTGGGACTCTGGAGTGTCGCAGGCCTGCTGTCCTGAGGGCTGGCCCCGTTCCCACACTCCTGGATACAGACTGGGTAGAACAGACATATTTGCCAGGAGAGTTGACTGCTTTCTGAATGGGAAGGAAATTCCTGGAGAGAGACTTTGCTTCATTTCTCCAAGGCTTTCGAGACAAAAGGGAACAGAGGGTTGTTGGGGATAGAACAAGACACCACCATTCCCCCGAGTGAGCTCAGATGAGTGCTTCTGAAGGAAGAGATGGTGTTGCTGTGGTCCTGGGGACTGATGTGCCAGCCAGGCTTTGGGTCTTTGGCCCAGGGCACCATGTGCTGCTCTTGTCCATCTCTTGCGCTCCCATCAGCATCTTTTTCTTTCCTGTGCATCTTGTCCCTTCATCTCAGATACCTCCGTAACAGTGGAAGGGAGGGGTATTTCTCCCTTTCAAATAGTATGTTCAGGCTGGGGCTGTGGGGTCTTCTCCTTCTGTCCCCCTCAGGACATGACACATGACACCTAAAATCACGTCATTCATACAGCAGAGAATTCTTCCTTTCCACCAAGAATGCATCCTGATGCCTTCTGCCAGTTGCCTTGGTGCTTTCTCCTGGGGCTGTCTCCTCTTGTTTAGCTTGAGTCATGAGGCCTTATGCTGTGTTAGGTTCATTGTCAAAACAAATTAAACTTTTCAGCGAGGCAAAAAAAAAAATTAATGTTCTATTTGGTATTTAGCTATGTAATTTTGTGACTGTTGTCTGCTGTCAGGTTGGAAATACATAGCTGATATATTCTAGTAGGGTATCTGAGACAGTCAACTGTATCCTTCTCCCATGGAGCAGCTGATGACTTAGAATTGTACTACTCTGGGATTGCAGCACAGTTTCTTATCAATAGGCTATAAGAGTTTCTAGGTAATAGCCATTGCTAAATCCCTTACATGAATTACACCTTTTAGTAATGCCATCAGTCCTATGATCTAGGTAGGTAACTATGCCCATTTTAATGTGTGGCACAGAAATTATTTTAATAATATAAGTCATACATTAAATCAACTTGCCTGGTTCAGTTATACTTGCCTCTTTAAAGGTAAATGTTACAGAGATGCTCAACAGAAATCTCTTTTCCTTTAAAAAGAAGTAGCCTTGAGACAGAATTAATCATCAAAAGTTCCCTCTCTTTCCACCACTGAATGATTTAAATCACATTTATTGACTGTCTTCTGTGTGCCAAATATATAATTTATTTGATCAGAATAAAATCTTTTGTAAAGGAACTTCCTATCAAAATTTTCTAAGTGTAAGAGTATCACATGCCATGTTTTTATCTTAATAAATTAAAAAGGTACAAGTTCTAGAAAAATAAAGCAAATTCACCAAAGCATTAACTTAAAAAATGTTTATTTCTTGTGACTTTCACCTAAAACTTGTTTTTAAAAAATTTAACCATGAATCAAAAATATTTAAATGTGGCAAACAAATATCTATCTACTCTAACTTGAAGAATCATTCTTTAACTAGTAACAACAAAGCCATCATAAGCTAATTATAGAACAATACTTGATTAAAATGGTGTTTGTCTTTCTAAAATAATGTTTGGCATATTCTTTATCTCTATATATAAATTTACCAAATTCTGCAGAGCAATAAGGTAAATCTGTAAGGCTGGGGTAATTAAACTGATAAAAGCTCATTTGATTTCAATTCAGCCATAGAAAACTGACATGCATTTAATCAAAAAGTTCCTCAAGAGCAATAGAGAATTACAAAGAATGCTTAAAAGCAGAATAAATTAAACACAACTAAATCTTTTAGCCTAATTGCATTATTCACAGAAAGTACTTGATGCCTCATTATTTTCTTAGCTTAACTTTCTCCTCTTTTCTAATCCTCTTGGATGCCTTCGTATAAAGACACAAGCATATCAACACAAAATGAGAATTTCTCAGTTGTCAGTTTAATGCCATTTACTGCAAGTACATAAAGTCCTAAGACACCAAATTCTTCAACATATGATTAACCTTACCATACATACTTTAAAAAAAAACCTTCCGGGAACCATTTTCTCACTGCTTCAAAGATGGGAAACTAAGATAGGAAAGCTCTGAAAAACCATACCTAAGCCACATGGAATTCTGACCTTTAACCTTCTCAACAATTTGGCTTCCCCTTTATTTAAAAAAGAATATTTTGCTTTCTTTTTAATAGAAGATGGGGAAGAGAGAAGGGAGGCTGAATCACAAGTTAGCTCCTAAATATGTTATCCACAATACTACTGAAGAACATTTTTTCTGGTTTTCTATTTCTAAGACATTTGAAAATATGAACCTTCAAAAACTGTATTCACAATATTTCACTTTTGTAAATTATTTCAGAGTTTACAAAATGCTTCTAGTTATCAACTGATTTTATTGTCATAACAACCATGATGCAGGGACTTTCATTGGGAAAATATCACCTCAGGTTTTCCCCTCAGTGAGGTGACTACAACTTACCTTAATGCAGAAATTATTTTCATTATTGCACTTTGTACTACATCCTTGGGTGAGATGCCAATGGGGCCAACAGCCACTTCTAGCAGCTGCTGAATCATTCCTAGTGGCTGACTATCTAAGCACATGGTCACAGCTTGATCGTGAAGCTTCTCTTTTTCTGATCGAGATAGATCATAGAGGATACTGTATTTCTGCAGCATTTCCTACAAAGACATGGTATTCAACACTTAAATGTCAAATAGGAATGAAATGTGTTAACATGCATATAAGGAAACACACTTAGAAGATTCTCAAACCAAATACATCACATCACAACCTCTAAAGTTATACTCAGGAACATGGAGTGGTTAGTAAGAACTTAGGCTCCAGATTCACTCAGGCTTGAGCTCAAATTCTTGTTTACCATTTAGTATTTTTTGTGCCTGTGATCTCAAATTTCGGTGACTGTAAAGTGATGAGGACAACAGGTTCTTGAGACTAGATTAAACGAGATAAACTATAAGTTAGGCATAATGTAATGATGTCAAGCATTAAAGTAATATTCCGTAAGCGTAGTTTTATTATTATTTACTACAACCACCCAGCAGTAGTAGTCTATTCAGCATCAGTTATATGAACCTAGATTCTGTACACGTAGACCATAAAAGTAGTTTTTAATAGCCTCACATTTTTATGAAAATAAAAAAAGGCAGCAGATCAAGGATATTAGATAACATGCTCTACATCACACGGCAAGTAATGAATGGAGCTAGGAACCCAGGGCTAGCTTCCAAAAGGCTACTTTTCACCCTCCAATGTTATCCATTCTGTTTTTCTTTGAGAGTAGCTATAAAAATAAACATCAGAATAAATAATTTAAGACTTAGGACATAAATTAATTGATTTGTTTTCACATTAAAAATGGATACTTATGGTATAATAATAAGTTATAATATTTCCAGATTCTTTAATGTTTACAAAGATACCTTGAATATACTATTTTGTCTTTGCAAATAACAAAATGAAAAATCTGAGCAAAAACAAGCTATATTTTTGATATTAAAGAATTACTATTGATTTTACTATGCTAATATTGTAGGAGTGATATTTTAAAAGTATGTATCTTTTAACACTACATATGGAAGTGTGGAAATTATCAAACAGTATCATGGATATCACATGCAAGCAAGATTCTACTGAAGATTATCCAATAAAGACTGGACCAGCACATCAACAGAGAACTGCCTTAAGTGCAGGCCGGGTTTAGAAGAGGCCGTGGTATTGGGGATACTATAGCTAATGTTAGATAGGTCTTGGCTGAAAGCAGAGAGTACCAGAGGAATGCCTATCTGTGTTTCACTGATTTAAAAATTTTGTTGTTGTTATGTGCCGTCGAGTTGCCTGCAACTCATAGCAATCCTATGCACAACAGCCCTAAACCCTGCTCTGTCCTGTGCCAGTCTCACTGTCTCCAACACACCTGCCCCCACTACTCCAGTCACTGAATCAATTCCCCTCATAGAGCGTCTTCCTCTCCTGTGCTGTCCCGCCACTCTCCTTGCAACATGGTCCCTACTTGCAACATGACCAAAGAATGTCAGATGAAGCTTGAGAATCCTTTCCTCCAAGGAGGAGCCTGGTTTAACCCTCTCCAGGATGAATGTGAAGTGCCCTACTTTCTCCAATTGCAGACTATAACATTGTAAATATCACCAGGATAAAAATCCAGATTGTAAAAGCAAGTTTGTTTTCTGAAAAGGCATCTAGGCTGTCCAGTTCATTACTTAATGTTATTTATTAGACTGGCTAACAGGAACAGAAATGTTCAAAGTGAAGTAAAACTGCTATTAAAGCTTTGAATTAATTTCATTATGCTTTCAATGATGGGCTTGCCTTTATGTGTCTCATAAAAATTCTGAAGTCTTCCATTAATTCATTATTCAAACTCTGTTTGAACACAATTCAATCTGTTAAGGGTGATGGGGAAAAAATCTGCAAATGGGTAGTAATTAGGGAGAACAATATGATGTACATAATAATATTACTGAACAGTACATGTAAAAAATGTTTTATTCTTTATTTACCACAATAAAAAACTGCAATTCTGTTTATTCAATTTAGTAAATTATAAAATTTAAGAAAAATAAAGGCGATTAGTGGACACTTTTAAGTTTATTCACCACAATATTAAAGAGCAAATGGAACATTATTTATATAGCTAAAACCTGTTTTCACACATTAGTGTAACTGAAACAGCTTTTTGAGAGTTCCCTTCAGGCCATTTCATTTTAACAAAAGACCTACATTATCACTTGTTTTGCAATGGAAAGAAATTCAGAAGAGGAATTTTGGTTTTTTTTTTGTCTTCAAAGACAAAAATTGAAGGGGAGATGGGTAAATGTATGGAGATAGGTAAGAGTATGCCTCTGAGTGCTTTTTTTTGCAGTGAGCCTTTAAAGAGATGGCACACACCAAGCAACTCTTGCCAGGAATTACATTCGGCAGCAGTAAAGCTCTCACAGATTTGATCTGTGAATCTATATGTTAGCTTTATTTTAGGTTTGTATTCTATTTGCAGGTGTCATCTGGTAGGTTACTTTTTGGGTTGGAAATGCTAAAAAATGTTTCCCTATTAATGAGAAGTGCTTCTCTGCATTATGCCATTTCTGCTTACAAAAGCTTTCAAAGGAATGCTCTAATTTTGAAGAGCTGGGAAAATTTGTATATGAAAACCACTTATTTGATTTACCAACTTTTCAGTTATAGAAAATAGTATCTAAAAAACCTAAGCCTCCTATAATGCTGAACAAAACCACCAAATGCTACAAAGGCTTCAGATTTTTTTTGGTTTTGTATAGACTTAACATGCTAGTCCTCAATCAATCAGAGGCAGGGGCTCCTCAATGTCACTACGGTGCCTTCTGAGATACTTAGGTCAGTTATTATTATAGCCATTCTTGCTGTTACTGTTAGGTGCTGTCGAGTTGGAACTGAATCATAACTGACCCTCTAGTGTCCAGAGGCTGTAAACCCTCTGAAAAGGTTTACATCTTTCTACTGCAGAGCAGTTTACGGATTTGAACTACTTGCCTTTGGGGTTGACAGCATAACTCCTTACCATTTGGTCATGAGAGCTCCCATATCAAAACATTATTATTAAGCAAAATATTCACATAAACAATAAAAATTACATTGAAAAGTTGTAACATAAAAATGAGTACACCTATTTTGAACAAACTGAAATAGGCATGGAGGCTTTGTGTGAAAATTATGGAGAATTGCTTACTATTTATTTGTGGCAACATCATGTAGCTAAAATTAGCGTAACAAATGCATTGTCTTTGTCAATTCTCAGCAAAAGGGACCAGCATCCAGTGTTGATCTCCAGTTAACCATCTCCCTCTCACCCACCAAGTCTTACCCTTCACCACTTTGATCCCCAGGATCAACTGTTAAGTGGCTTAATAATCTTTTATAATGAAGTAAAAATGAACTTAACAATCTAGTGGTAATGAAGAGTTTAAAGGATAAATGTTTGAGGATTTTTTTAAGCACTTCTATAAGACTGAAAATCCTACTCAAGTCATTAGAATGGGGTTTTAAAAAGTCAGTGATATGATACACTATCTGAGTGAATAAGGACATATGTTTTTCATTTCATTACCTGCTCACTATTCTTCAGAGAAACAATGAAGCTATGGTTGAGAGTTTCCAGGTGAGCAAGTGATTTCTCCAGATGATTCAAAGTATCAGCATAGGTAACTGCAGAAGCATTAGTTTCCTGATCATCTTCTGAACTTCTTTTTCTTGGCTTCTCAATAAAATGTTTGACTGTTTTAATTGCTTTTCTAGTCATGTCTTTACGTGCTTCCACAGGTAGCTTAAAAAAGAACAAGAAAATGTTTTACGATCTAGACATACTAGCTTTCCATTATTACATATGTATAGTTAATAAGTGAATGTTTAGCATTTACAACTTTAAATCAACAAATACGACTGTTATACTTTGTTTCTCCAGAGAAAACAAATAATGAGGTATAATATTTACTACTGTATTAGTAAGAACTGGAAGCAAGAGCGGCATCCACTTCCGAAATGGCTTGCCTCCAGAAACTCTATGTATGAACAGTGCTCAGGCCGTTCGTTCACAGGGTCGCTATGAGTCGTCTACGACTCGACGGCATCAAACAAAAACAACATTAGTAAGAATGGGTTTGATAAGCATGTTGTAATGAAACTAGAAGTCTTTGTTACATAGTTTGTTGATTACAGTGAAAAAAGCCTATATTCATCATTCACGGTTCTGAGGAAGGAATTATAAGAATAAAGAGTTTAACTGGAACACAACTACAATGTAAAATTCAAAAGCTGTGTAATTGATAACAAAAGCAATGTTAACTGCCTTATCGTAACTTACTGGATAAAATACTATGTGACCATTAAAAACTCAATTTAAAAAAGAATTAGTTGAAAAATGCTTATCCCATGAAATTATGTGGTGTGTGCATTAAAAATTTAAGCTATAATGTGCTTATAATTAAAAACAAAAATACACATACATCTACAAAAATAAGTGTTAAATATCAGCTTTTTTTAATTTTCAACTTTCCAAAGCACGTGTAACAATGCTGTATTCATCCATCCAGTTATTGAACTCTGAGTATGGGACAAGCACTACATAAAGTAGCCAGGGATTCATTTTCCCAATAATATTAAAAAATACTAAGATCACTCTCAAGAATACAAATAAAGTTTATATCTTAGCAATTTATACCTGCATCATTTTGGATGCTTTTGACACCATGGTTTTTTTTTGGTGCTGTTTCAGATCCAGAATGAGTCTCTGTTCAATTACTGAAGTATATGCCCAACGTCTTCACAAGAACTTAATGTTGCTTTCAACAATTATTTAAATATAAACAAAAGCTCTAAGGATAAAAATCTTAGTTTTTCCTATTATTCTTGAAATAAGTTATTCTTTGTATCTGGCAGGGACTACCAGAGGAATGTCTATCTGTGTTTCATTGATTATGCAAAGGCATTTGACTGTGTGGGTCACAACAAACTGTGGCTGACTCTGAGAAGAATGGGAATCCCAGAACACTTGATGGTGCTAATGTAAAATCTATACTTGGACCAGGAGGCAGTCATCAGAACAGAGCAAAGGTTGGAGATGTGTCCTATCTCCATGCCTTTTCAATATATATGCAGAACAGATTATCTGGGAGGCTAAGCTCTATGAGGAGAAATGTGGCATCAGGATTGGAGAGAGATTACAACAATCTGTGTTATGCAGATGACACAACTCTGCTTGGTGAAACTGAGGAGGATCTGAAGTGCTTGATGCAGAAAGTCAAGGACTGCAGCCTTCAATATGGACTGAGGCTCAATATCAAGAAAACAAAGATTCTCACCACTGGGCCAATTGGCAGTATCATGATAGATGGTGAACAGCTTGAGATTGTTAACAGCTTCAGTTTGCTTGACTCCACAATCAACACTCCTGGCACCAGCATCCAGGAAATTAAAAGACGTATTGCGATGGGAAAGTCTGCTGTTAGAGACCTCTCCAAAGTACTGAAGAGCAATGGGTGCACCTAATACAAGTCATGATGTTTGCAATCACTTGTTATGCATCAGAGAGCTGGACAATGACTAGGGATGATAGAAGGAGAATTGATGCCTTTGAGTTGTGGTGGTGTAGAAGAATACTGACTATACCATTGACTGCTAAGAGAACAAAAATGTTTGTCCTAGAGAGGGTTAAACCAGGCTGCTCCTTGGAGGCAAGGATTCTGAAGCTTTGTCTGACATACTTTGGACATGTTGCAAGGCAGGACCAGTCCTTGGAGAGGGACATCTTGCTTGGGAGAGTGGTGGGACAGGGTAGGAGAGGAAGACCCTCTATGAGGTGGATTCATTCAGTGACTGTGGTAATGGGGGAATTAGTTTGTCGAAAACAGTGAAACTGGTATAGGATGGAGCAAGGTTTAGGGCTGTTGTACACAGGGTCACTATCAGTCACAGGTGACTCGATGGCACATAAAAACAACAACAACAGCAACAGCATGTATCTGACTATTCTAAAAATTAAGAATAATGACTACAGTGAGAAGCAAACTTCCATTTTTATTTGTTTCTTCTTCTAAGTCACTTCTGATACAAATGACATTTTCAATGTGGATAACGGGACTTTTCTTAATCCTATGTCAATATTGATAAAGAAGTATCTTTAAACTCTATTCTGAATTGCTGTTAAGGGCTTATTTTGCCAATAAAACTTCAAAACAAGTTCTCCAGTCCATACATTTTAACAATTTGCTTTTAAGTATTGTCATTTACATAATAACTTGGAAGTCATTAATCACTGGCAACTAATTGTTAACTGCCATAACTTAATTGTTATGTCTCTCCTGCCAAATAAACTGAAAACTAAAAACACAAGAGCTAAGAAGTGTGTTATTGACTCACTTAGCGTTTTGGGATACTGTAGGGGTTTGCAAGTTGCCAAGATGTTTGGAAGTTATATTACAAGTATTTCAAATATCAGCAAAGGTATACAGGATGGACAGATTTTAGCAGACCTTCCAGACTAAGACAGGTCAGGAAGAAAGGTTCAGAAATTTACTTCAAAAGAGCAGGCATTGAAAACTTTACCTATCATAAGAGCACTTTGTATAACAGAATACTGGGAGATAAGGCCTTCAGGTAAGAAAGCACTAAAAATATGGTCAAGGAAGAGCTGCTTACGCAAAGCAGAATGGACTGTGATAAAATGCTGGAAACAAAGCCTTTTGGACCTTCAGTTGTTGATATGGCATGACTCAAATTAGGCTCTACAGCTATAAACATACACAAGTAATAAGAACGTGGAATGTAAGAAATCAGATAAAATTGCCCAAGTTTTTAGAAATGGAATGGGGACACTTAAAGATATCCTAAAGATAAATGAGCTGAAATACCACACACTGGTATAGGTTATTTTGAGTCCAACAAGTCAGGAATGGTCAATTAAAGAGGAATGCTGTTACATTATCATCAAAGAAAACACTTAATGATTTATCCCAAAGTGCAATACTTATACTGATGGGTTAGTATCATTATACCTGCAAGGAAGATCAAGTAATAGATTTCTTACTGGAATTTATGTTGTTATTGCTACATCATCAAGTTGACAGGGACTCATAATTTTGATGATGTTGAGATAAAAGTTGGTGTTTAATATTTACTAGCTGGATGACTTTGAGTAACTTGACAAATTACTTCAAGTCTTAGATTTCTTCATTTGTAGAATATGCAAAATGCCACTTACTGCCTAATTCCACTTAAAATTTAAATGAGAAAATGTGGAAAACAATCAGCCTAGTAGTGGCATGCCCATAGTATTTACTCACTAAAAAAGAAGTTACATTTTAATTCAATCAACTAATATACACATAGTTCATGTCTCATCTACTCCTGTTTCTCTTATCAGCTTCCCCAAATTCCTCAGCACGGTCCTCAGGGATGTTGACAAGCCATTCCATCTGGTCTGCTGGCTTAACTGGAACCGACCATGTGAGCATCAGGGACACAGAACTTTGTCATGATTTGTTGGAGTTTATACAGGTTTTCAGTCCAATGAAATTCTATTTTCCTTCTCTTTTGCAAGGCAAATATGTACTCATGTTTCAGTGACAAGCTTAAGTGAAAACATGATTCAAATCTTGATAGAAATTTAGTCTGTTTTTCCTCAGCACTAATACATCTGGACCTGTAATGGTGCCTCCTTTACACTTCAATAAAATTTGTTGGTCATGAAAAGTGAGTGCAAAGTTTGAGTGAATGATTTTATTTTTATCTTTATACCACAAAATAACCAAACATAATTTAGTGCTCACTAAGAATATGGACTGTAAACAAAGGCAATCTAAATTAATTTTGAGACAACAGTGATCTCTAAGAAACAATGGGGACTTGTACTTGGTAGATCATTTCATTTAACCCAAACTTTTGACTGTCTGACTCTTTTACAAAGTCAGACGGTCTAAAGTTTGGGCTGAATAAAATTAAGAAAGATAATTTTTAAAATGAACTTAAATCTAGTAGATGTTGTTATTAGGTTCCATCAAGGCAAGGATTACTCATATCAACCCTATGAACAACAGATCTGAACTCTGTCCTATCTTTGCTATCCTCACAAGAATCTCTGACACACCTGAGCCCATGGCTGCAGTCTGTGTCAACTTACCCGGGTGAGGATTTTCTTCTCCTTTGCTGCCCCTCTTCCAAGCATGACAAAACTGTCCAAAGAATTTCCTCTCCTAGCAGCACGTTCAAAGTGTGTAAGCTTCACCATCCTTGCCTAGAAAGAACACTCTGGCTTGACCTTTTCTAATACATATCTAATTGTTCTTTTAGCAGTCCATGGGATATTTAGTACTCTTCCAACATCACAACCAAAAGGCATTAATTTTTCATCTGTCAACCTTATTCATTGTCCAGCTTTCAGATGCATAGCAAGTGACTGAAAAGACTATGGTCTGAATCAAGTGCACCTTAGTCCTCAAACTCACATCACTGTTTCTCAGTAATTTTGGAGAGGTCCTTGACTGCAGATTTTCCCAGTACAATGTGTCTCCTGATCTCCTGACTGCTAGTATCAAGTAAGATGAAGTTGTTGTTGTCAGTGGATTTTCATGCTCAATTTTTTTAATAATTCTTCTTCTTGTAAGACAATATAACCCATAGGTTAGAGATAAAATATGGTAGAACTTCCATTTCCTTAAGTTCTTGAGTAACTGTGACAAATTTACACCATGCTTACTCTGGCAGAACATGAATACTGAGGCAGACTAAACTTTGTTAAAGTCAATATAACTTGGAGTTAATGTATCACATCACATTACGTAGCCTGCTGCATGCTATTAATCAATTTTAATACAAAGCAACCCAGTATGACAGTAGTACTAACCCCTCCCCCCACCAAGGGTTTCAAGCTGTCATCTCTATGGAGAGAGATTGTTAGCTCTTCCTCCCACACAGTAGATACTGGGTTTGAACTGTCAATCTTGTAGTAAGCAGCTAACCACTGAGTTACCACGTGGCTTATCAGGCCACTGATTACTTTTATCCTTGATCATACACTTCATTACTTCTCTCCTAACAGCAGAGTAAAAACCATAAAATCTTGTTATTTCTTTGCTCAAATCTCACTAATACTTTCCCAATTCATGAAGAAAAATCAAACTCTGCAATACCTTATTAAGCCTTATACGACTTGCTTTTATATCTGACCCTACTGCTGCAATTCCATCTCCTTCCCTCTTGCTCAACTACAATAGTAATACCCTCATAGTTTCTTAGTTTCTGTGCTGAAATGCTCTTCTTGCACACATCTTCAACGCTTGCTCTTCTACTTCGTGTAGATGTTTCCTAACTATTAAAAAACAGCCTTCTTCCTACTCTTACTCAGTCTTTCTCATTAAGTTTTTTGGTTTTAGTTTTTGGAGTGGGATTTTCTTCATAGCGGATGTTCTGTGCTGCAATTTGCTTATAGCCTCTGTTCACTGCTCCATTCCCAGGTTCCAGAACGATAACTCATAGATACTAAATACCCAATTTGTCAAGTGAATAAATTATTGAATAGAGGAAAAATAACATTCAAAGAAGACAGATGACTGCAAAAATAAAGCTGCAGAAAAATTTATGATGTATATATAACAGCCAGAGAACACTTTAGATAGAACATGGTGTAAAGGATCAGAGACTAACTTTTGTAGATGGTTAGAATTCTCAGGATAAAGATGGGTGATGTGATCTGCAGCATCTGAAACCTGCTGGTGGATCAGCACAGTTCCAACTCAATAGCAATGAGTGAGCGAGTGATGGGATTTCTGTCACAAATGTTTTTGTTTGTTTGGGGTTTGGTTTATACTCTGATAAGAAATTTGAAAAATATTTTTAGCTCAGAGCTGAATGAAAACTGGCAATGGGCTGAATTTAGCTTATTGTTTAGACTATTAACATAGCTTGTCAATTCCTGAACTGAGGTACTAAAAATAGCTATTTGGAAAGATGGCTAGACAATGAAGTGGCCTTGAATGCCAGATTAAGCTAAGGATTGTGAGTAAAGGATTTGGGAGTTACTCAAGTTAATATGTACGCTGAAGACAGTTACAAGCAATTGTACTACTAGGTTCCCATTTTAAGGCACATGTAAGAGAATCTTAATTAAAATACAAATGTTAAAGTGCAGTCATCTTAGTATTTAAACTACATTATAATTTTTCAAGGCTCTTTGCTTGTCTTTCCAGAATCAGTTCAATTTAGTCATCTGGAAAATCTTCTCCGACATCATTTTCTTTGTAGGTTACAATTCATTCCTGTACACTCCTAAAGCACTCTATCATTACCCATACCAAAGTATGTATCACAGTGCATTAAAAATGTCTGGTTACCTACTCAGCTTCCTGACGACACACTGAGGTTCTAGAAGACAAGAGTTTTTTTTCTTGAACTGTGCATTCCTAGCATCTAATAACTATGTCTAGAGAACTCTGATGGCAAAGTTTGCTCACTCAAAAGCAGCACCTCTCTGGTGGTCCAAATACAGGGCACTGGAGAAAGATGGGCCCGCTTCTCTCGTGGGACTTAAAGCCCTGGAAACCAAACTCATTGAAGAGTCAGCTAGAAATTAGTTCCAACTTGACAGCAACAAGTAGGTCCTTTTGCTTTGTTTTTGA
Organism: Elephantulus edwardii; assembly: GCF_000299155.1. NCBI lineage: Eukaryota > Metazoa > Chordata > Mammalia > Macroscelidea > Macroscelididae > Elephantulus > Elephantulus edwardii. Next base: position 27,561,806 of record NW_006399759.1, on the reverse strand, counting down.
AACCGTGTCTAGCTGGGAAAGGTAGAGGGTAAGCAAAGGCGAGGAAGACCCTCACTGAGATGAACAGACATGGTGACTGTGAATAAGGGCTCACCATGGTAGAGACGATGAGGGCGGCGCAGGATAGGGCAGGCTGAGAACTGTCAATCATAGGGTCCCTGAGAGGCACAGTCCTTCTGACAACACCTAATAGCCATAAAGAATACTGTTGAGCTCTAGTAGCAGAGTCCTCAGGGACTCACATAGTTACCCCAAAGATCAGGTCTCTCTGGTGGTGTCACTGTACCAGCAACTCCTTGGTAGAAAGAAGGACAATCTCCTGTGTGATTTACAGTCTCAGAAACCTGCTGGAGGGTCAGCTATGAGCCAGTTCCAATTAGGTAAATCTGCTGTTAGGAACCTTTCCAGAGTACTGAGAAGCAACGATGCCAGTCTAGAGTCTAAGGGGAGCCTGATCCAAGCCATGGTTTTTTCAGTTACTTGTTATGCATCAGAGAGCTGGATAACTAAGGAGGACAGAAGAGGAATCTAGTGTGGTGCTGAAGAAAAGTCTTAAACATACCATGGACCGCCAAGAGAACAAATAGGTCTGTCTCAGAGAGGGTGAAACCAAGTTTCTCCTTGGAAGCTAGGATTTTGAAGCTCTGTCTCACTTACTCTGGGCATGTAGCCAAGAGGAACTGATCCTTAGAGAAGGACATCATGCTTGGAAGTGTGAAGGGACAGTAAAGGAGAGGAAGACCCTGAAGAGATGGATTGAAAAAGTGACTGGGGCAATGGGAGGTAGGTGTACTGGAGTCAGTGAGACTGGCTCAGGACAGGGCAGGCTTAAGAGCTACTAAACTCAGGGCTGTATGAGTAATAGTTGACTTTATGACACACAACAACAACAACACCACCAAGAACTAACATTCTCATCATCATGCACGATTTTTAGAACACTAAGAACTTTTAAAGACGTAATAAAATTATCTATTTTCAACATGCCCCTAAAAACTCATGACCTATAAAACTAATTTTAACAGAAATTACAATATTCAATTACTATTATCTTTTCTTGTTCTTAAAAAAGTAACTCTCAGACAAACATATATTCCAACTTTAGTAAACCAAAGAAAACTGATCATTACCCAGTGGCAAACTAAACCAAGGATCCATGTAATTAATTAAGTTTATAAACAACTCATGACTCTTATGTTGTAGATCACATTATAAGAGGGTCACAGGAGATGAAAAATGAAAAAGGACACACTGAAAGTCTTAAACAAAAAAAACTGGGCCCAAAACTTAATGCCATCCGGAAAATGGCACTCCATAATATCAGAAGTTATACAAGAAGAGACAAAATAGCATTAAATTCCTAGTGACTCTGAGTTTATGAACTCATTCAAAATACATTTACTGAGGACATACTGTATATTTGGTTTTAGGCTGGATGCTGGCAACATAGCAAAACATAAATCACACTACTGCTCCTGGGTATCTCAAAGTCTAAATCACAGACAAGCAAATGGAATTGTAAAGCAGCATAATAATTATAAACTTATATAGTAAGGTAAATGCAGGATGTTATGGAAGGCCTCAGATAAGTAGTACTTAGTCTGACTATCAGCACAAAGCAGATAACGTCAAGAAAAGTTTGCTAAAAGAGGATATCTGGGCATCTCCAAGAGAGTCCTAAAGATAGAGTAGGGATAAAGTTGAGAATAGAATTCAAAGAGGTCATCATTCTTAAGGAGGCAGGTTAGGAGCCTGAAGTAAATCAGTAAATAGGTTAAGCTGGAATGCAGAGCACAAGCAAAGGCCTGTCTGAGAATGAAGAACAATTATTCAGTGTCTCTATCACGTAGGGTCCTCAAGCCAGGCTGATGAGACTGTTCTTTATCATTCTGTCATGCAGGCTCTGGGAAAGCATGAAAAGTTTTTAGGCAGCACTGACACAATCAGTAGTATTAGTTTTGAAGTAATAGCTTGAGTCAGACATCACCAAGACAACTTTAATCATATATAGTTACTTCAAGACTGAAATATCTTGCTCAGCAGACATTGCTGGGTTTGTGTGAGTTTTATTTGCTTGTTTGTTTTGCTTTTTCTCTCCTTTTTAAAAATAAACTTAGCATAACTTTGAAGACAAGGCTGATATTTAGAAAATGGCAGGTAACTAAAAGACTCAATTATCACCGATACATTGAAGTTTTAAAAAGTAGAGTTTACTCACTGTTAACATTTCTAACATTGAGTAAATAAAATAATGATGAAGCCAAAGGAAAAAATTCTTTTACTTGTATATTTTAACACCATTAAAAAATGGGAAACAGAAAACAAATATTTAGTAGTAATAGGCTGGATTTATTCTCTTTTTCAGTTCCCATTTGAAAGCTTATCCAACTTCATTTCTATCTCTGTCCTCAACAGCACATTTTAATTGAGTCAGAACTGACTCATAACTGACTATCCAGTGGGTTTTCAGAGGTTGGGTTTTGTTTTGGGGGTTGGGTTTGGTTTATTTTATTTAAAAAACCAAAAAAACCCAACCAAACAAACAAAAAAACTCCACCACACTGTAGAAAATATTTCAAGCTGTTTGTTCAATGGTTGAGTTTTTAGGAAGAAAAACTAAATGTGATTATATTGTTCTTTTCTAATTTCTGTGTAATATCTGAGAAAATTAGTTCCCTTATTCCCATTTCTGTATCTCCCTATTTGTGTTATCTGCCAATGTGTGCCAAGTTCAATTTACTTGTTTATTCAATAAATAGTCATTGATCAAAAATAATCAAAAAACTGCATGGGAGGAGATGGCCATTTCTATTTCTTTGTCTTTTAAGTGTAAACACGTCAGCACTTATCATCTAGTAAGCCTGTCTCTTGGTCCAGAGAATACAATACCTCTACCTTTGAAGAACACACATATCATAGTGGCAAGACAAATATTTATTTATAAAATGTGAGAGAATATAAAACAAAAATATATAGGCATAATGAGAGAAAATTAGAATTTTGGAAGGAAAATTCTTTACAAGGAAACAACAACTTAAAAAATGAATAAGAGTTCACATGGAAAAAGATGCTAAGGGTATTCCAAGTAGAAAAAGCAGCTTGAGAAATTGAACAACTGTTTTATAAAACAGATAGTTCTTCAGCTGTGGTTCTCAGGCTTTTACTGTGTGATGGCATATATTTCCATCAAACACCAACCACGGCTCACTACTCCAAGGAGTCCCATGAGCATGGAGAGGATGAATGCAGAGCTTCAGTTAGTTTTGAGAAAGGAGGGAGAATGTGGTTTTGATAAGGATGAAAATTTCCCAGAATTTGATCTCCCATAGTTATTTCTGAATCTCACTGCCAGGAAAAAGACTCTTCTACCCTTACTTTCACTCCAGTGCCAAACCTGGAAAAGCACTGCTCTAGTGGTAAAGGAAACAAGGTGGCATACATGGATGATGGCATGCATGTGTTCAAGCAAAGCACTGTCCTACAGGAAAAGAGATGCAGAAATCGCTGTAGTTACTATGTTGTTAGGAGTGGTCTTCAACATACTATCAGCATAAAAAGCCTTTCTGATAAGGGACTTATATCCAGAATTTATGAAATACTTGAGCACCACAACAAGATAAAGGTAAATAATCCAATAGAAAAATGGGCACAGGATAT
>NW_006399759.1:27551219-27557019 GCF_000299155.1 Elephantulus edwardii | reverse complement strand
GGAGGGTAGAGAGAATAGTGCAACAATGAATGAATGGAAACCCAAAATCTCTGTAAATGTTTATGAAAATTAATAAAATATAGAAAAGAAAAAAAAAAGCCTTTCTGAAGGTTATACAGACAGTCACAGCTCGTTTTAAAGGAGCAAGATTCAAACTGGTGTGGTGTTTTAGTGCCAATGCTGTAACAATAGGATAGATGGGGGAAGCAGGAGAAGAATGACTAGAAAATGAACACCGCACTGGAATAGGCGAAGAGAGAAACAATCTGAAAGGAATGGACGATTAAATATTGTATGTAAGACAATTAACAATCTGGAAAAGAAGAACTGCAAAGTGAATTGGGGAGGGGAAGGAGGAAAATGTGTATGGATGAATGAAGGAAAACCAATCTCTGTAAACGTTCATTAAAAGCACAATTTCAAAAAAAGATTATTTTCTAGTCTTTCTTTTAAAGCTCATCTTGAATGACAAGGTTTCAAGCTTCTTTTCTTTCCAATTTCCTTTGACATTAGCTATTCCTTTCCTTACATAAGAAAGGCAGGCTTAAAAAAAAAAAAAGGAAAAGAAAGGCAGGCTTCATATTCTTTTTAATCTTATACTGAAATATTGTCGCAAGGTTTAAAAGAACTCTAAGAATAAATAAAGAGACAAAATATTTGTATGTAATAGGCTTCAATAATTAGATATCAGATATGTTTCTGAAAGTCACATAATTTCTAATTATTTAATGTTTTTTAAAATTTATCTAAACTCATTTTAGTGTGAAAGTTTATGAAGCAGATTGGTTTTCATGAAACCATTCATATATATATATATTGTGTGTGTGTGTGTGTATAATTCATTCATTGTTGCACATTTTCTTCCCTCCCTCTCTTTTTTCCCCTCCCCCAGTCCACTTTGCAGTCAATGCACTTCTTGTTCCAGATTGCTGTCATACATAAATGCCTAATCATATATTCCTTTTGAACAGTTCTTCCCCTCATTTGTTTCAATGTAGTGTTTATTATCTGTCTACTCTTTTTTTATTCTCTCCCCAAGCCCCTCCAATAGCAGCCTTATTTTATAACAAGTGTTATTCATTCTTGCTTTCAACTTATTATAGATTTTATTAAACTATAAGCTTATAAAACACTCAAAATAATTTTCAATGATGGACTGCATTGTAATTTTTTTATCTATAACTCAAAGGATGTTCAAAGAGTTAAGTTTCAAGGTTATCACCGAACTCTTTCCCAGCTATTTATTTATTTGAATGAGGTTTTGAAATATTCATGTTTATAAAAATGTAAGACAGAAAAAAAGTTTGACATTGAACTGGATTCCAATTTATCAATATATAACCATAGTCCTCCAATAGCACATAAACTATTATAAACAATATTTTAAAAACTACTAATTAAGATGGACATCTAATATTTATCAAAACTTTAACAAATGTATGTTGTTATGATCAAATATATACCAAGGAAACAAAATGACTCCGATTGCTTCTTTTTATTAATCTGAGAACCCTTCGGTAATAAGGAAAAAATTAAATGTTAATTTCTTTTCACATGGTTACTCTTGATGCAGAGAAGAAACATTTTTTAGAATAAAGACATTATATTACAGTGAAATTCTATGAATTCAAATAAGAATTTTGGAGAAAGGAAAACGTAATTTGTCTGACTACTAAAGATATGCTTGTTTTTGCTTTTTTATTTTCAAATGGACAGTGGCAGACATCAAATTACTGTTATGCAGATTAGCCTGCATACACAAAGAACTACATAACAACAGTCTTACTTCTTGTGTCAATATTTATACTGAAAATTACATCCCCCTTTCTAAGCACTTAAAATTATAACTAAAAACTTTTAGATATTAGGTATATGAGGTATTTTATTTTAAATTCTTATTTATTATTTTAATAAATAAGATTATTTTAAATTCTTAATTACTTGAGTAAGGAAAAAAAATCCAGTGTACTTTTTTAGAGCACCACACTTTGAAGTATGCTTTTTAGACCACGTACTTCAAAATCAGAGCAGAACTAAAGCAAATTCCAAGAGCATTTTAAAAATTACTAATTTAATCTGTTGACTTGGAGAAAATGCTGGCACTGGTAGAAAGAAATCTGTATTTTGTACCAGATTCTCTTGATTAATTCCAAGAGACTTGAAGTGTGTGACCCACTATCATTAAGCTCTGAGGACTCTAAGCTTTCAAGTAAAATATGCAACATTTAGCTGGTGGTGACTGTGGGAGATGACTGGGGAAAGTCTGTAACTGGAGGCAGAGGGACAGAGCGGAGTTTGCCAGAAGTCAAGACAAGGGTGGTTTGAAGAGTCAATATTAGTTGTAAACGAGATATGAAAAAAACAAAACAAAAAACCAGAGTTATGGATTAAGTCGTATCCCACAAGGGAAAAGGAATTCACCAGGCTACTGAAAATAGAGATGTCAACATCAGGATTCAGAATTCACATTCTGAGCCCTGGTAGCATATTACATTGTTAGAGACACCAGCTATAGCATGAAGGGCCATCTCCTATTGTAAAGATTTACGACCTCAGAAACCTGATAGAGGGTTGCAATGAGTTAGAATACATGAACTGGTAGTGAGGGTGGGAGAAGGAAAAAGGAGTGAGTGTTTTTCTGTATTGTTTTGTTTGTTGTTGTTGTGTACCACTAAGTCAGAACCAACCCATAGTTGACCTTCCCACAGGGTTTTCAGAGGAAGTAAATAGAAAGAGACTGCCCATATTTCTCAGGAAAAACAGCTGGCGGATTTGAATCACATGTCTTTGAGATGGCAGTGAAGCTTCTTACCAGTAGGCTATGAAAACTCTTGTTTGTTTAGAGCTGTGAAATAAGTTTTTGTTTCTTAAAGTCACATAATTGTGGCATGTGTATTAAAACAGCTCTAGAAATTGAGTATATTGTTTTGTATTGGCTCCCTGATGTATATAGCCAGATACCCAGTAGTAGCCCAGTAGTAGCCTCAACAGCTACCAAACCCTTCTAAAAACCACAATAAGAAATACATTTTATGTAAAATTTACTCTTCCTTCCCCCCACCACCCCCCCCACACACTCACTCACAGAGAAAACAAAAATTTCACGAAACTATACAATCCTTGGGGAGCTCTGGTGGTTTACTGCTAAAAAAGCTGTACTGCAATCCCTAAGGCATGCGGTTCATATTCACCAGCTACTCTGCAGGAAATAACTGCCTCTGAAAACCTACTGGAGGGCCAGCTATGGGTCTGTTCTGACTCAAAAGTACACAACACCAACATCAACATATAATCTTTACTAGGTGACATGTATCTTGATATTTTCTAATTTTCTGTTGTTGAAATTTTGATCCACTGATATAAACTTATTGTAAGATCTATTACTGGTTCTACCATAGGTTGTAAATCTGTTCTTATAAAAACATGATATTGTACAGGTGAGGCCAGCAAGCCTCTGAACCATTAATAAGATATCCAATTTTCCAAGTTATATTTAATTCAATTAATTTAAAGATGAATCCTTTTGTTTTACTAAAGGGCTATATCAATTTGTAAGTCTAGTTCTGCTGTCACTGGACGTTCGCTTTGTACGTCCACTTTCATCATTAGATTGCAAGGTTCACCAAAACAGGAGTCAGAGCTTATTAAATTTTTTTAATACATTCTCAGTGCAGAATACTAATACAAACGAACAAAAAACCCCCAACAACACAAAACCTCAAACCCACTGTTTATTGACTCTATTTCAATGTCTAGTGATCCTCTTTTGGGATTCTGAGTCTGTAAATCTGAATGGGAACAGGATGTTTCCCCATCAGAGAGGCTCATGTATCTGAAACACTGACCTTTGGCTTCCAGCTCAATACTTAGAGGATAGGCTACCACTACTGAATTTTGTTGTTGCTATTTTACCACTGAGTCAGAACCACTCATGGCTGAATGTCCAATGAGTTTCTAAGAGGGGTTGTAAATTGTATGGGAAAAGAATGCTTCTCTTTCTCCTCTGTAGGAGCTGACGAATTCAAATAGCCTGCCTGAATGCTAACAAAATATGGGAAAAATAGAATGTTATAAAATAGGATCTTAAATACTATAGAAATGAAAATTATGACTGAGAAAGTATTGTATTTTAAGATAGCTAGTTAGATATTCAAAAACACAAGGATGTAAGTTTCATCTTGTCCATTTATATCTCTCTACAACAAATCAACATTATAATTATGTTCTTTATCCTTTACTATCCATTGCTTATATTATAAATATGAATAGAGTATATAAATTATATTCTATTTGCCTTCTGCATTGTTCAATAACCACAGAAATATTACTATTCTTAAGCAAAGTGAAAATGGTACTCTTTTATTATTCACTTTTAGAAATGACATAACCAAATACCTAAGTTTTCAACAGCTTGAAGGTCACCGTTATCTAAGTGAAGACGGACATGCAGGATGCTAAAAACAAATTGAGTGATAATCAGTAATGTCTGGCTTCAAAAACAAGTTTCCTTCCCCAATAACATTATAATACAGAAATCTGGGAACTGATCAGACATGACAAAAGGGGAAATACATACATGCACACAAAATCTTACTGCTGCCTTCAGCTAGTAAAATATTAAGAGGAATATAACATAAGAAAATTCAGATCTGATGCTAATACTATTTTTATATGCTGTCTTGTTGCCTATGACTCATCGCTACTTTCTATACAACAGCCCTAAACCCTGCTCTATCCTCTACCAATCTCATTGTCTCCGACACACCTACCCCCATTAATCAAGTCACTGAATCAATCCATCTCACTGAGGGTCTTCCTCTCCTGTACTGTCCCTCTACTCTCCAACCATGACGTCCTTCTCCAGGGACAGATCCTGCCTTGCAATTTGTCCAAAGTATGTCAGGCATACTTTGAAGCTTCAGAATCTTTGTCTCCAAGCAGCAGCTTGGTCTCACCCTCTCTAGGATGAACCTGTTCGTTCTCTTAGCAGTCCATGGAATATTCACTACTCTTCTTCAACACCACAGCTCAAAGGCATCAATTCTACTTCTATCATCCCTAGTCATTGTCCAGAACCTAACACTACTTAAGAATATTCAGAACCAAGCTAACTTGTTGCTAAATTTAAATTTCAGGGCAATCTCATCCTTCTCCCTATAGTGTTTCTGCTGTTGTGTGTACCAGTGATTCAAAGCCTCTTCAAATGTGACCTCCAACATGTTTTCAGAGACAGTAAATCACAAGGAAGGAGACTGCCCATCTTTCTGTCCTGGAATAGCTGGTGGATTTGAACTGGAACCTTCACTACAGTGCTGTTGTTGTTGTTGTTATGTGCCGTTGAGTCACTTGTGACTCATAGCGATCATATGTACAAAAGCCCTAAACTCTGCTCTATCCTGTGCCAATCGCACTGTCTCTGACATTTCCATCCCGATTACTCCAGTCACTGAATCAATCCACCTTCTTCTCCTGTGCTGTCCCTCCACTCTCCAAAGCTAGATGTCCTTCTCCAAGGATCGATCTCTCCTCACAACATGTCCAAGTTAGATGGAGCCTCAGAATCCTTGCCTCCAAGGAGCCACCTGGTTTAACCCTTTCCAGGATGAATCTGTTTGTTTAGCTAGCAGTCCATGGTACTCTCAATACTCTTCTCCAGCACCACAGCTCAAAGGCATCAATTCTCCTTCTATCCTCCTTGGTCATTTCCAACTCTCTGATGCATAACAAGTGATTGCGAAGACCATGGCCTGTACCAGACACACCTTAGTCTCCAGAGTGACACCACTGCTCTTCAGTACTT
>NW_006399759.1:27535796-27550859 GCF_000299155.1 Elephantulus edwardii | reverse complement strand
TATAAAAAAAAAAAAAAAAGAAAAGTTATGGAGATAGGACTCATCCCTGGCATACGCCCTTACCAATTTTGAACAATGCAGTGTTCCCTTGCTCTGTTCTGACAACTGTCTCCTGGTTCAAGTATAGGTTTCGCATTAGAACGATCAAGTGTTCCGGGATTCCTATTCTTCTTAGAGTCAGCCACAGTTTGTTAGCTTAGGTTATGGAGCAAATTAGTACCTAGCACACCATGGGCCATGGGGATTGGTTTAGGAACTGTCAGTTAGTATAAAGCTTAGACCTTTTTTCCTGCTGTTAGTGGGAAGCTCTCTCACAGACTAGGAATGACAAAGCAGCAGCCAATCATCATTTGATGACCACAACAGCAAAGAGCCTTGGATGATGCTATCACTGAAGAGAGTAAAAATAAGATATGGAAATAAAGTGGATTATTGACAGACTGCCTCTAAATCACCCAATCCTGAAGTTAACCACATCACTAGGTTTTGGGATTAACTCTCTGTAAACTTCCTGGTTAGTTATGTAGCATGATTTGTGCTTAGTTTTAATTAGACTGTTATTTGTGTCTGAAGTAATTTCAAAATTAGTTAAAATTATTTGGTAGTGATTATTCTCCACTGTATAGAAGAGATAGGGAGCTCTGGGCATAGGTGGTAAGAAACTGTGCTGCCAACTTGAAGGCAAGTGGTTTGAATCCCCCTTTGCTCCACAAGAGAAAGATGAGCAATTTCTTCCCTTGAAATTTACTGCCCTAAAAACCTGCTGAAAGGCCAACTATAAGTCAGTTACAAATTGTTGTTGTTATTGTTACGTGCTCTCCAGTTCCCTGCAACTCTGCTCTACCCTGTGCCAATCTTATAGTCTCTGACACACCTGCTACCATTACCCCTGTCACTGAATAAATCCATCTCAAGGGTCTTCCTATTCTGAGCTGTCCCTCAACTTGCACAAGCATGACATCCCTCTCTAAAGACTGTTTCCTCCTTGCAACATGTCCAGATTATATCAGAGGAACCTTCAGAACCCTTGCCCTCAAGGATCAGCTTGATTTCACCCTCTCTAGGATGAGCCTGTTTGTTCTAACATGGTATATTCAATACTCTTCTCCAGCACAACAGCTCAAAGGCATAAATTCTCCTTCTATCATCCCCAGTCACTGTCTAGCTTTTTGACGCCTAACAAGTAACTGCAAAGACTATGGCCTGTATCAGGCGCACCTTAGTCTCCAGAATGATATCTCTGTTCTTCAGTACTTTGGAGAGGTCTCTGACAGCAGACTTTCTCAATGCAATTCATCTTTTCATTTCCTGGCTGCTTGTACCAAGAGTGTTGATGGTAGTACCAAACAAACGGAAGCAGTTTCACATGGCTGGCATTTAATGATAACAAAAACATGCAGAGGAGAGAACTCAGAAATAGAGTAATTTTTCCCAAAGTCATATAAAGGTGGCTAAATCTAGACGAAAATTCAGAAAAGTGTAATTATAAACTTGTCTCTGATTTTCTGAAGAGACTCTGAAAATTGCACAAAAGCATCAAGAAGCCAAAACAAAGAGGATATGCCAAAATTAAAGACAAGAACAGGAGATTTCAAAGGGCAACTGAGAAGACAAAGCAACGCATTTTAACAGAATGTGCAAAGAGCTAGAGTTGGAAAATAAAAAGGAAAGAACTTGCTCAGCATTGCTAAATTTGAAAGAAAAGAAAAACTAATTGATGCTTCAAGTTGTAATACTGAGAGATGATTAGATCTCTTGAATAATCCAGGAAGCATCAAAAGAAAATGGAAGTAATACACAAAGTCACTGCAACAAAAGGAACTGATGACACTGAAAAGTTTCAGGATGTACCATATGAACAAGAAGGAAGAAGTTCAAGATGCATTGAAGGTATTAGCAAAAGATAAGGCCACAGGAATTGATGAGATACCAAGAGACATGTTTTAATTAACAGACGCAGCCTTGGACATGTTCACTAGTCTGTCAGAAAATCTGGAGGACAGCTGCCTGGCCAAGTGACTGGAAAAGATCCTTATTTGTTCCATTCCAAGAAAAGTGATCCAATAGAATGTGAAATTTATTGAATATTATCATGAATATCATATGCAAGCAAAATAATGCGGAAGATCATCTCAAAATCGCTACACAAATGAGGATCCAAGGGAAAGGCAGACAGGTGAGGATAGCTGAGGAGAGAGAGTGGTGGTTAATCACTGTTGTTGCTATGTGCCGTTGAGTCACTTGTGACTCATAGCGACCCTATGTACAACAGCCCTAAACTCTGCTTTGTCCTGTGTCAATTGCACCGTCTCCGACACACCCAGCCCGATTACCCCAACCACTGAATCAATCCACCTCATAGGGGGCCTTCCCCTTCTGCGCTGTCCCTCCACCCTACCAAGCATGATGTCCCTCTCTAAGGACCTGTACCTCCTTGCAACATGTCCAAAGGATGTCAGATGAAGCCCCAGAATTCTTGCCTCCAAGGAGCAGCCCGGTTTAACCCTCTCCATGATCAATCTGTTTGTTCTCTTAGCAGTCCATGTCACCTTCAGCACTCTTCTCCAACACCAAAGTTCAAAAGCATCAATTCTCCTTCTATCCTCCTTGGTCATTGTCCAGCTCTCCGATGCATAACAAGTGATTACAAAGACCATGGCCTGTATCAGATACACCTTAGTCTCCAGAGACACACCGTTGCTCTTGAGTACATCGGAGAGGTCCCTAACAGCAGACTTTCCCATGGCAATTTGTCTTTTAATTTCCTGGCTGCTGGTGCCTAGAGTGTTGACTGTGGAGTTAAGCAAACTAAAGTTGTGAACAATCTCAATCTCTTCACCATCCATCCTGATGCTGCCAATTGGTCCAGTGGTGAGAATCTTTGTCTTCTTGACATTGAGCCTCAATCCATATTGCAGGCTGCAGTCCTTGACACTGCAGCAGGCGCTTCAGGTCCTCCTCAGTTTCAGCAAGCAGGGTTGTGTCATCCGCATAACGCAGATTGTTGATAAATCGTCCACCAATCTTGACCCCACATTTCTCCTCATAGAGCCCAGCCTCCCGGATAATCTCTTCTGCATACAGGTTGAAAAGATATGGAGATAGGATGCATCCCTGGCATATGCCCTTCCCAATTTTGAACCATGCAGTGTTCCCTTGTTCTGTTCTGACTACTGCCTCCTGGTCCAAGCATCATAGGGTAGCATAATTTGATGGTCAGTGGGAGAGATGGGTAAAGAAAATGGGAAAGATCTGATGCATAAAACAATGTCAAGTATACCAATGTAAAATAAAAATTTTATTAAAAAACATACAACAAATGGCTAGCCAGTACACTGACAGAGAACTGTCAGAAGTTCAAGCAGCATTTTAAAAAGGTGGTAACTCCAGGGATATTATTGCTGATGTCAGATTGATCCTGGCTTAAAGCAGAGAGGAATGTCTATTTGTGTTTTTGTGACTGTGCAAACACATTTGACTGTAGGGATCATACTAATCAATGGTTAACACTGAGGAAAATGGGAGCCCCAGAACACTTTTAAAGTGCTCATGCAAAACCTTTATCTTGAACAAGTTTTTGTTCAGGCCTTGAGTTAAAGTTAAGAAAGGTGTATATCATGGTTGTATCCTTTCTCTGTATCCATTCAATCTGTCCACTGAGCAAATCATTTAAGAAGCTGGACATTATGAAGCTTGAGGTTTGGAAGAAGACACATCAACAATCTGCACTATGCTGAACCTTGCTGGCTAGAAGTTAGGAAGACTTGAAACACTATAGAGGTTCAAAGACTACAGACTTCAATGTGGACTGGACCTCAACATCAGAACACTGGACCAATAAGTAACATCATGATAGAGAAAAGGTAGTAACTGTCAATGATTTCCTTTTACTTGGATCCACAATCAACATCCTATATACCAGCAGTACATTGGGAAATCTATTAAACTGGGTACATACACTGTCAGAGATCTCTCCAAATGACTGAGAAGCAATGAGGCCAGTTTGAAGACTAATGTACACCTGATTTAGGTCATGGCCTCTTCAGTCACTCACCATGCATCTGAGAGCTGGTGACTGAACAAGGATGACAGAAGAAGACTGATGTCTTTGAATTGTCCTTTTAAAGAACAGCGCTGAATGTCCCATGGACTTCCAAAAATCCAAACAAGTATGTCTTAGAAAAAGTGAAGCCAGAGTACTTTTTAGAGGGAAAAATGGCAAAATTTCACCTATTTTGGTCATGTTGCTAGGAGAGTCTAGAAGGAAAGAGATGTCTTGCTTCGAAAGGTAGTGGATCAGTAAAAGAAAGGAAAACCTTCAACCAGACAGAATGACAGTGAATGCAGAAATGAGTGTAAGTGAGTCAGAGACAAGGAAGCTGGTATAGGACAGGATAGGATTTAGATCTGTTGTTCACAGAATTACTATGAGTTGTACTTGACCCTATGGCACCTAACAATAACAACAACAACAACAGAAATGTTGATTTTGTTAGGTGCTGTCAAGTTGAATATGATTCTATGAACAAAAGATCTGAACCCTGTTCTGTCCTATGCCATCCTCATACTTCCTGACACACAAGAGCCCATTGCAGCAGTCACCATGTCAATCCACCTGGTTGAGGGTCTTCCTGTCCTTTGTCAACCCTTCACCATTGCCAGCACCATGTCCCTCTGCAAGGAATAGAACCTCCTAGCAATATGTCCAAAGTATGTGAGGCAAATCCTCATCATTTTTGCCTCCAAAGAACACTGTGGCTGCACTCTCTTATCCATAGGATGTTCAGTGCTCTTCTCCAATACATCTCGATGGTGTCAATTCTTTTTCTGTCATCCTTATTCACTATCCAGGTCTTGGATGCATAGCTAGTAATCGGGAAAACTATGGCCTGAATCAGATGCACCTAAGTCCTCAAACTGACATCACCATTCAAACATTTAGAAAGATCCCTGACTGCAGATATTCCCAGTGCAATGTGTCTCCTTATTTCCTGATTGCTTGTACAAGGGTGTTAATTGTGGATTCATGCTAGATGAAGCTGTTGACTGTTTCAATCTCTTCTCCATTCATCATGACACTGCCTACTGGTCCAGTGGTAAGAATCTTCGTTTTCTTGATATTGAGAGACAATCCATACTGATGGCTGCATTCCTTGATCTTCTGCAACAAGTGCTTCAAGTCCTCCTCACTTTCAGTAAGTCAGGTTGTGTCATCTGCACAACACACATTATTGATGAGTTTCCCTCCAATCCTGATGTCACATTTCTCCTCACAGAGTCCAGCTTCTTGGATAATTTGCTCAGTATATAGACTTAACAGGTATGGAGAGAGAATACAATCTGGATGCACTCCATTTTCCAATTTCAAACCATGGAGTGTTCTACTGCATGTATTTGTGATTTATTTCAAAGCTGGGGTAAACTGTTTGGATGTTTATAATTCTGTTAGTGATCATGTGTAAGATGATTAACTCTATCTGATCTGATCTTGTTTATAATCATCTTGGTTGGGAAGCCTCTTGTTTAGGCAAGCAGCATCTGGTGGGCAGGCCTTCATATTTAAAATCCAATTGGGCCGTCAGGCCTGTGGTCTTCATGCCTAGTATTGTGTTTGGAGAGAACGTTGTTCTAAGTGGTGCAGCACTTGTCTGTTTTAAGTTTCCTGTAGTGAGATTACCTGGAGATGCTGTCATACAGAAATCTTTGCCACTGGTGTATAAAGTTCCAAAAGGGTTTCTCATCGTGGAAGGTTTTATGGATCTTCCTCATTAAGACAGACTAGGAAGAGGATGGACCATCTACTTCCTAAATAAAAGGCTTTTGAAAACTTGCATCATGTAGATCACACAACTCTGTTTATGGAAACTGACGCAGGCCTGAAGTGCTTGCTACAGAGGGTCAAGGACTGTAGCCTTCACTATGGATTGAAGCTCAACATCAAGAAAACAAAGAGTCTCACCGCTGGGATGACTGGCAGCCATCATGACCGAGACTGTTGACAGCTTCAGTCTGTTCGGCTCTACAGTCAACACTCTTGGTACCTGTTGGTACCAAGGAAATTAAAAGATGGATTACATTGGGAAAGTCTGCTGTCAGAGACCTCTCCAAAGTACTGAAGAGCAACGATGTCAGTCTGGAGACTAAAGTTAGTGCCTGATACAGACTATGGTCTTTGCAATTACTTGCTATGCACCAGAGAGCTGGACAGTGACAAGGAATGACAAAAGGAGAGTTTATGCCTTTGAGCTGTGTTGCTGGAGAAAAATATTGAATATACCATGGACTGCTAGGAGAACAAACAAGTTCATCCTGAAGAGGGTGAAGCCAGGCTACTTCTTGGAGGCAAGAATTCTGAAGCTCTGTCTGACATACTTTGGACATGTTGCAAGGTGGTATCAATCTTTTGAGAGGGACATCATGCTTGGGAGCGTGGAGGGACAGCGCAGGAGAGGAATACCCTTGATAACATGGATTGATTCAGTCAACTAGGATAATGGGGATAGGTGTGTTGGAGACAGTAAGATTGGCACAGGATAGAGCAGGGTTTAGGGCTGTTATGCACAGGGTCGCTGAACAACATAACAACAACAACAACAGCATTTTAATTGACAAAGAACTTTCCATGACTGCAAGATACATAGAAAGAACTGGCATCCTGTGATAGCTGCTCATAGGGATCTTCCTCCAAGTACTAGTACTTGAAAAAGCTGGAGGCATCAGCTGACATGATGATAAAACTATAGGTTTTTTTAAATAAATGACTTCATTGAAAGGACAGAGGAAAGTACTTATGAAATAGCAAATAAGAAATAAATTGGTATGTAAATTTGAAGGTACTTAAATAAGAGGAGTGAGCTGATAAGGTGAACAAAGAGTGAAGGAGGAAAGGAGTTCATGTCACTAAAAATTTACAGTAGCATAATGAACAAACTGCAGAACTATGAAGTGTGACAGGGAGAGAGAAGCATTTCCATAAGGAGGCTGTTTTCAGACTCATTTTCCCCCACTGGTTTTTTTTCACGCTAAAATATGCTTTGGTATTTGCTACACATTATTGTGAGATTGTTTATTTATTCCCCTGTCTTTCCCAAGATTTGCACCCGCTATAGATTTAGGGCTCACATGCTTCACAGGAAGGCGTGTGTACTCTTTCCAGTGTATTAATGAAGCGGTCTGCACCGGCTGCACAAACGCACCAACAGCTCAGCACCCTGCCAGACTCCACCCCGGGAGCACAAGGCATTATCATGCGCACATGGTCTTCTGGCCAATTTTCTGTCTCTCTTAGTAAAATTATTACCTTAGTCAATTTGAAATAATTTTCCAAGCATAAACAGGGAATGAGTTTTCAGCCTGTCAGTCAGGCCAGTAATTACCATCTCCACAGATGGGCTTTGGTAGCCAAATAAATGTCTCTGGCAAGAGAGGCAGGGAAAGTAAAATTCTGGAGCTAGGCTGTATCTGAATTGTCACCTGTAGCTTATAAGACACTGGGGCAGTTAACACCATTGAATCTTAATTATTTTTTTCTAAAAATCTGTTAAAAGGGGAATAAATGTATTAACCTCACAGGGCAGCATGACAGATGACAAACATTAAAATAAATAAATATCTTCTTTCTCTTAATAGAATCAGGTGGAAGCCAGAGCATGAAAAGAGATGGAAGAATATATACATATGAAAAAAAAAATATATATTTACTCACTGTGGTCTTGTCCAGTCCCTCTCAGGATGACCCTTTATTAGGTTTCTGAGGGTATAAATCTTAAATATATAAGAAGACTAAGAAGACTGCCCATCTTTCTCTCACAGAACTGTTGGATTAAAATGGTCAGAGATATGTAGTCTTATGGTTAGCAGTGCAACACGCTACGATATGACTAGGATACCTTGTTATATTAATAAACAATATTCAGGAGCCCTGATGGTACAAGAGATAAGTATTTGGCTAACAAGTGAAACACTCAGTGGGAGAAAAGACCTGTAGATTTGCTCCCATGGCTTATGTTATTGTTGCTGTACCATCGAGTCGGAACTGACCCACAGCTGACCCTCCACAAGATTTTCAGAGGCAGATTCTTACCACTAGGCACCAGAGCTCCCGCCATGGGGTCTAGCTTAGGAAACTCTAGAGTGCAGTTCCACTGTCACAGAGAGTGGCTGTGAGCTAGAATCAACTTGTTGGCACTTAACAACAACACACCAATATTCACATGCAGCTCGCATGCTAATAAACAGACTTTTGAAAATACTAGTTACCCTTTGGCAAGAAGTCTAGTGATAGCTGTTTGCATCACCCAAGGACTTCTTACTATCACATTCTATTTATGGAACTAGCCAGTATGTGCATTCCTTATGGCTTGAGAATCACATTCTCATGTAATTCTAAGGTATGCAGTTTCTTAGTATGTTTGTCCTAGTAAAGAAAAAAGTGTGAATGTCCCTCCTTTAGTCTCTAAGCTTTTACAAATTGTGTTTTCAATTCCATGTTGTTGCTGTTGTTATGTACTGTCAAGTCACTTGTTGGGTCCACGTACGCATGTATCCTCGGGGCAAAAAGCTGCACTGCAATCCCGAAGACACATGGTTTGAGTCTACCAGCTGCTCAATGGGAGACGGATGGGCACGCTTCTCAATTAACTGCCTCTGAAAACCAGTCAGAGGGTCAGTTATGGGTCGGTTCTGACTCTGGTATACAGCAAACAACACAAAGCAAAAGGAAAACTGAGGCTTATCCTCAGGTCATGTCAGTTTATTCTTTCAAGTGTATCATTCCTAGGCTACTGCTCCATAGAAATAAATCACCTTAGCTCTGAATTTCTGTTGCTACCTCTTAGTTGGTCTGCTATCCTAACTTAATCACAAAATGCTGCCAATTCTATCTAAATCAAATTACTTAAATTATAATGAACATGTGACACTCTAAATAAATTTGTAAAATGGAGCTAAAGTTGTTATGTCAACAGCATGCTTAGGGGAATAAACTTCAGGACATGACAATATTGCCCTTTACTAAGTCACCAATGTTATGCTGGTAAATTAAAAAAATGCAGATCTTATTCAAACACTCCAAGGCATCTAACAAAGCACATGACTGCCTTCTTTGAACAGCCTCTTGGTTTCAGGACTACTAAGTCACCAATGTTATGCTGGTAAATTAAAAAAAATGCAGATCTTATTCAAACACTCCAAGGCATCTAACAAAGCACATGACTGCCTTCTTTGAACAGCCTCTTGGTTTCAGGACAACAACACCCTCTGTGTGCACTTCCAACATCACTGGCTCAGAAGTCTTCACTGGTTTTTCTTCTGCTTGATTTTCAGTACATAAATGCTCTGGGACTACATTTTCTAGACTCTTTGCTTTCTTATCTACTTAAGCCTATGGGAATTTTACTCAGCTTTCTGGTTTTCACCACTTTCTTCTACTACACAGACTGACACAGTGGACCTGAGCATATCAGAGATTGGGATGATGGCACAGGAGAGGGCAAGGTTCGGACTGTTGTTCATAATGTCTCTCTCTACAAGAGTCCCCTTGACGGCACCTAACAACAACATACAGCTCTGATGGTTTAAGGGGTAAGGAATTATACTATCAACTCAAAGGCAGGATGTTCAAATTTATCAGCTGTTCCATGGAAGAATGATGGATAATTTCCCATATGATTTAGAGCCATTGAAAACTTGCTGAAGGATAAGCTATGAGTTAGTTCCAAATGAGTCATTTTGTGTCTTACATAAAGGGAGGGAGCTCTGGTGGCCTAATGGGTGAGGAGTTGTGCTGCCAACCCAAAGGTAGGCAGTTTGAATCCACCGGAGCCTTTGTGGGGAAAAGAGGGACAATCTCCTCCCGTGAGATTTACAGCTTCTGAAAACCCTCTGGAGTCAGTGAGGAGTTAATGGAATTTGACTAGAATGAGTGTTCATATAAGGAACGGTGGCTTAGTGTTAAGGAGTAGTGCTGCCGACTCAAAGGTACACAGTTGGAATCCACCAGCAGCTCTAAGGCAGAAAGATGGGCTGTCTGTCTCCTCCTGTGCTATTTACTGTCTTTGAAAATCAATTGGAGGGTCAGCTATGGATCGATTCCAACTCAATGGTCCTTAACAATAACAACCATTATAACAGCCATTCTACAAGAGAAAGATGTGGCAAGATGTGGCAGTCTACTTCTGTAAAGATTTACAACCTTAGAAACCCTACTGGCAACTCTATTCTGTCCTATAAGATTGCTACGAATAGTGGGTTATACTAGACTACTAACGCAAATAAAAAACATCAGCAAGTCCCTTTGGCTGTTTCACAGATCCAGAACTTAACCACTTCTCACCATTTTGACACTACCACCAAATCCAAAGCATCATGGTCTTTTAGTCAAATAAATGCAATTGACTCTTGAAAGGTCTCGTTGCCTCTGCCATTATTCCATCCATTAGTTTCAACATGGATGTAAAGCAATCGTGCTAAGATGCCAGGTCAGAGCAAAACTCTCTAATGGCTTCTTATTCATACAAGGCTCTATTGAAGTGAACACTTTTATTTCTTCATTGACCCAGCCTCCTGTCCTCAGCCACACAGGACCGCCTGCTGCTTCTTAATTAGCCCCAGCATGCTTCCTCCTTGGGGGCTTTTCATGTCCACTCTGTCCTTTTTAATAAACCACCAGTGTTTTCCTGCCTGACATTCTTAAGATCTCTGCTCAGAGGTTACTTTCTTAGGGAACTCTTATGTGGATCAATTTAAGTAGCAAGAGTTCTGCTGCCCAGTACTCCTGAGTCCTTCTCAGCTTTCTCACTTACATTTATTACCTCTCACATGTATATGAATATAAGTATTTTGTTTACTGTCTAGTTTTCATCTACCCTTCATGTGATAGAGTTGGAAGATGGTTTACCTATGTGGCCTAGTGGTTAAGGAGTTAGGCTGCCAACTCAAAGGCAAGTGGTTCGAACTTAGCTGCTCCACAGGACAAAAATAGGTAGGCTCCTTCCAAGTGATTTACAGCCTCTTAAAATCCACTGGAGAGCCAGCTATGAGTTAGTTCTAAGTTGACAGCAATGAGTTACTGTTACATTCTGTTAGTGCTATAAGCCTTGCACTAGCCACAACTCTACTGTCAAACAACAGTGTTAGTATTGGTTTTCCTCTGCTGCACTACATATTATCCACATTTAAAAGTTTAAAAGAATGTCTCTGATCTTAACAACTTCTGTTAATTCACAAGGCAGGCGCCTTTGTTAGAGGCTTCTCATAAAGCTGCAGTCAAAATGTTGGCTAGTAATGCACTTTCATCTGGTGGGCTGACGACACACTTTGTACATGCGAAGGAGTGCCATTCCCATACTTATTCACTTGGCTGTTGGTAGTCTTTAGTTGCATGGTACATGGGTTCCTTCTCAGGAATGCTTTACAATATGACAAGTGGATTCCTTCTGGTAAGCAATCCAAGAGTCCATCCAAAAGAGAAGCCAGCTTTGTTGATGTTGCTTTGGCTTTTTAATTTTTATTGGAAGGTAACATAACTTTGAGAGGAGGATTTTTTATGGCACTGTGGCTAAAGTATTCAACTGATGACCAGAGGCTGGCAGTTCAACTCCAACCATGACTCTTTGCGAGAACGATGAGTCTGTCTGCTCCAGTAAATGCTGCCTTGGAAACCCAAAGGGATTGTTCTGTCGTAGGGAAACACTGAGTCAGAACTGACACAATGGCAGTGGGTTTGTGATTTGTCAGTTTTGAAAGTAGGATCTCATCACTTTTGCTATATACTATTGATTATGAGTAAATCAGTAATTTTAGCTCAGACTCTAGAGGACAGCATTATACTAATTACGGTAGAATTTACGTATCACGAGGTTGATATTTCTGGTAGTTATTTTAGAAAGTACAAACCCTACCACTTAATATTTATGTAATGAATAGACCTATTAATCAGTGAGGCACAAAAGATAAAGAGACCAAGACAAAGGAGAAAATCAGACCCTTAGTGAGGAACTTAGGAACCTTAAACAAAAAGAAAAGGTTAAGTATGGAAAATAACCAAGTTTGGGATTTATACTACCTAAAAACATTAAAAGGAGAGTTGTTTCTATCTTCCGAGTCTTATATGAGTAGGTTATTCTCCCCAAGACCATCTCATTTTATTTACAAGTAAATTAAGCTAGATCAAATTATATATTAACTTGTATCAAGTTCCCAAAATTTTATTCTCCAGCCTGCAAGTATTCTACCTGTTCCCATTTATTCTGTGCTTTTGACAGCCATATTGAAAAAAAAATATTCTTTTTGAGATTTGTCTATTCTTATCTGCTAAGCTCCTTGCAGTTTGCATATTTGTCAAGATAGGATACGCTTATCGAGTTAAATTCTCACCTTGGAAAAACAGAAGATAGCAGCTCTTTAAAAGTAAAGACAATAAAGTACAGGAACTGAAGGACAGCGTTTGAAACTGTAATAACACAGACAGCCTACATGAAAGGTAAACAAAAGCTGTAGGAACTGGTCATTTCAAAATCCTTGTGATATCCATTATAAGGAACTATTAATAAAAATTCTTGGAATAAGGGAATTAGTACATATCTAACTATTCCTATACACACACAAGTATTTATTAATATTCTTAATGTGTTGATGTTAAATGTCATCAAGTTGATTTTTCAACTCAATAGACACCTTAGAGTAGAGAAAAACTGGTAGAGTGTCCTGCATGATATTCTTCATGGAAGCAGAATAAATGTATAGGAATGGCCTCAGGAAGCGGGAGCACTAGCACTAGCACTCGGCCATGACAACTCTAAATTTCTTTCTCCCATGGCTGGAAAGGGATTTAGCTACTAGGTCTCATCTTTTAGGGAAACACCCTTCTCCTTCTATTTCCTTAAAGGAGTAGTAATGAAATCCAATCCACAGAAAGAAAACCATAGAAAAAACAGTCCTGGTTTCTTTCTTACAAATTCATCCACACAAGGAAAGAAATTAAAGTCTCACACAGTATAGTACTCCCTCTTTGCACTATGTCTGTCCATATGCCTTCATTCTTGTAAGTCCAAGGGAATTTCTTCCCAGAGAAATTACAAATAATCCAGTTTCCAACCAGCATGCACATAAAGGGAAACCCATTTAGCTGTAGGTTTAAGGCACACTTTCATATCCCTACTCTTCCAATGATATTTACTGATGATCTGTTGATTGTCAGTGGTGATTTCCATCACTCTGAACTCCAAGAATGAGAGTGTGTGATGGAACTAAAGAATTAAAATCCATCAACACTCTCGAGCCCTACCACAGATAGGCATCCAGAAAATTATTCCTCACTGATCTCAGCTTAGCTGAGATGAAAGTACAAAGTTTAAGGAGAAGGGCTTAGGAACTGCAGCCTTGCTCCAAGTCTCTTTTTTAAGGTTTCTCTCCTAGAGCACTCTTTATTAAACTTTATGAACATTAAAAGATGAATATGCCAGCTGTGAAAAATAACAAAGGTTAAATTTTATGGAAAAGATAATACATTGCACAGTTCATAAATCCAAAAAGTAAAATAATGACATTAACATGTGCATGTTCTGACACTTTGAGAATATTTATAACACTTCTGTATCTAGAAAGCTGATTAAACACTAATTTCAAGAAATTGAAGTTTCAAAGTAATATTTCAGATACTTATCAAACATATATCTCTATTTTCTGACTTACATTAGAAACACTTAGAAAGCAGAAATTATTTTCCTGTGGGTATTTAACACGGGAGTGATTTGGGAAACGATCTATAAGAGCGCTCTAAACTAATGTTATAATTATACTAAGATATTACTTAGGGAACTCTGGTGGGGTATTCCATTGGAACCTGTGCTCCTAACCCAAGGATCATGGCCCTCTGGTAGGTCAAATTCATCAGTGGCTCTGTGAGAAAAAGACAGCCACTCCTGTGATATTTACTTACTTACTCTTACTCAATGCCTTAGAGTTGAACTTACCCAGACTCAAACTGAGGGAGACTGACTACCCATCTTTGCCCGCTTCGGAACAGCTAGTAGATTTGAACCACCTGCATGAGTTGGCAGCATAACTCCTTACTCACTAGACCACCAGTGTGATTTATAACCTCTGAAAGCTAAATGGAGTGGGAAGTGGGGTGGAGGCAGTCAGCTATAAATCAGTTCCAACTCAACAACAATGAAGATATTTTAAGACATTTTTTATGTTGAGAAAGACTGACATTTAACAAGATCTAACTGGTAAATCTGCTAGTACTTTAGCATGAATGCAGAGAGTGGCACCACTTATTATGAGTTGTACTTTCAATTACCATTTTTCCTTAAGAAAGCTTTTCATAAAGCAGTAATAATATATTAAATCTCATATTTTGAGTGCATATGTTTTTAATATTCCATGTGAGGAAACTGAAAGTATACATAAAGCACTTCACTGTATACTAAAGGATAATAAGGATAACGTATTTGTATAATTATTTGAGTTGAGACCTAAAGAGATGATTTTTCATGCAACAACATTATTTTCTTGAAAGACAAATTACTATACAAACTATGTTCATTCAGATTTAGATACCTGGCTGAGATTTCCTCTAAAGTGAACAATGTAAATTTGTCATTATGATGAAAACAACTCCCAAGATTTTTGTCAATGATAAAATCCAAATTTTCGAGCAAAAATTGTTGTTCTTGTATGTGCCATCGAGTCATCTGTGACTCACAGTGACCCTATGTACAACCATCCTAAACGCTGATCAATCCTGTGCCAATCTCTTTTTCTCCGACACACCTGCCCCCATCACCCCAGTCACTGAATCAATCCATCTCAGAGCGTCTTCCTCTCCTGTGCTGTCCGTCCACACTCCCAAGCATGATGTACCTCTCCAAGGACTAGTCCCTCCTTGCAACATGTCTAAAGTATGTCAGACAGAGCTTCAGAATCCTTGCCTCCAAGAAGCTTCATCCTCTCCATGATGAACTTGTTTGTTCTCTTAGCATCCATGGTATATTCAATACTCTTCTCCAGCACCACAGCTCAAAGGCATCAATTCTCCTTCTATCCTCCCTAGTCATT
>NW_006399759.1:27528827-27529972 GCF_000299155.1 Elephantulus edwardii | reverse complement strand
CATTATGCTGAGCGAAACATCCCAGTCACAAAAGGACAAATATTGCATAATGCCACTGCTGTAAAACAGGACTGACCTTGGGGTTGGGAGAGATTGAGTAAGATGGGTTCAATAATGTATACTGCACTGAAACGGAGGAGGGAGAAAACTGTTTAAAAGATATATGTGATTAGGTATTTCTGCCATGACAGGAGTCTAGAGCGATGGCTACATGGTGGAGAGGACCTGGGGGAGGTTTTCTAAAACAATGAAAGAATTTTTCTTTTAGTTTTCTAAAAGGGTAGTGTTCTTGGGGGAGGCTTGGCCTCTGTAAATTTTTACTGAAATTAATAATAAATTTAAATTTAAAAAAAATTGAGTTAGAGTAAGGATGGCAATGGATTTATAACTGCTCATGCTAATAACATGATATCGTGGCATGGAAGAAGAATAGTGGAACTGTATCCACACTTACAATATTCTCCTTACCAAAACCATTTGTGGAAAATAGGAACTGTATTGGAACATGTATCTCTGGATTGGAAATGATCATACTGTTATTCTTTCTAGCCTTAAGCTTAAAAGATTATAATGTTCAAAATTAGTTGTTATATATTTGTTTAAATTTTTTCCTCTTTTATAAACTGGGATCTAGAGGGAAGAGAAAAGACCAGAGAATGGCCAAAATTATTGGGGCAGCTATTGCTTGTGTCAGGAAAAGGAAGTTTTACTCATTAACAGTGCCACCCAAAGGTAATAAAGGAGGTCAGAATTGCTTCCACTGCGGAAAGCTGGGCCACTTCAGTAGACAGTGTCACAGATGAGAGCCACAGATAGGCAAGGGAGTAGAGAGGAAGCTCCCACTCACTTGCTTTAAGTGTGGATCTGAAGGACACTTGGCCAAGGGTGGCCCACATCAGGTCCTTGTGGCTGATAGGACTGACAGGCCCCAGCTCCCAGCTGGAAAAAAAGGAGGATGCTTCAATGATTTAGATCCTCCCAGAAGAGCCTGGGTGAGCATTAGCATTAGTGGTAAGTATATTTGTTTTTTCCTGGACACAAGAGCCTACTATTTGGTCCTAAAAGCCTTCTGAGGTCCCAACTCTTCTCACTATTTCTTAGTTGTTGGAATTGACAGAAAACCTCATAAGCAGTTCCTTACTTCA
>NW_006399759.1:27522011-27528320 GCF_000299155.1 Elephantulus edwardii | reverse complement strand
GTTCTCTTAGCATCCATGGTATATTCAATACTCTTCTCCAGCACCACAGCTCAAAGGCATCAATTCTCCTTCTATCCTCCCTAGTCATTGTCCAGCTCTTGGCCTGATCAGGAGCACTTTAGTCTCCAGACTGACATCACTGCTCTTCAGTACTTTGGAGAGGTGTCTGACAAAAGACTTTCTCAATGCAATTCATCTTTTCATTTCCTGGCTATTGGTACCAAAAGTATTGATTGTAGAGCCCAGTGAACTAAAGTCGTTAATTAGGATTTTTAAAAACTGATGTAACCACTGTTGGTCTGGTAGCATCCCAAGAAGACAAGATTTTTTTTTCTGATAAGATGTGTGCACACATTGATTCATGTGATTTAAAAAACAAACAAAAACTAAGTATATTAGTTGAGTAACTCAGTCAACTAATATTTAATTTTTTAAAATTGGTGTGGTGTGTGTGTGTGTGTGTGTGTGTGTGTGTATGTACCATCAAATCAGGTCTGACTGGCCCAGGAGGAGATTGTCCCTCCTTCTCCAGAAGAGCATCTGGTGTATTTGAACTGTTCACCTCTTGGATTGCAGTGCCGCTTCCTGACACTAGGCCACCAGATCTCACCTCAGTCAACTAATATTTTGTAAAGAACAAACACATTCCATATCAAAACTATTTAATTGGTAACAGACTTATAAAAAATACAGCCTAGGCCAAAATGTTTGATAATATTATCTCTTGATTTCACAATGTATAGTATCAAAGAAAAATACTCAAGTATTTGGGGGAAAAAAGAACAAAAATATCTTCCTTTTTCAAAATCATATCTTCATAAAACTGGATTTTCTTCATTCAAGAAAATCAACAGGCTATTGAATGCAGAACTAAATGAGAAAAGGCTATGTTTTATTTGTTGTTGTTATGTACCATCAAGTTAGAACCGATTCATAGCTGACCCATCAGTGAGTTTTCAGAGGCGGTTAACTGTATGGGAGGAGATTGCCCATCCTTCTCCCACAGAGCAGCTAGTGACTTCGAACTGTGTACCTTCAGGATTGTAGCACAGATTCTTACCACGAAGGCCACCAGACACATGTAAATGTAAACAGGGCCAACCCTTTTTACAATTGTAAAAAGGCCATACTTTTTTAATTATTTTGCAAGTTGTCATTAAACTATTCATATTAATCTCTAATGACTCTATTATTGCTATTTTTAAATGAACGTTACAATTTTTTATTTTAATTTCTAATCCAAAAATATAAATATTTATGATCTGAATATATAAATGCCCTTTACTTTTCTAAATAATTTCTAAGATAAGATACTTAAGGCATTCTGAAATAAAAATGTTTGAGGCCCATGATTCAACAGTACATAACAACTATTACTACTACTACTACTACTACTACTACCACCACCACCACCACCATCACCACCACCAGCACAATCCATAGTAGTAATCATGTTTCCCTTAGATGTGAAATGTCCCTGGCTCAAAACAGGATGAAGAGGTTTGTTTAGGAACTCCAATGGCATTCTGTCTTATGTATTCAGTTGCTAACTGAAAGATCACTTGTTTGTAACTACCTACGGTGGTTCCACACAGAAAGATGGAACAGTTTTGGTAGCAAAAATCTCCAGCCATAGACACTTGATGAGGGCATTATGAATTGGAATATATGATCATAATTATTTTTAAAACCATTTAAAGATTATCTACTTTATAACATGTTCTCAGAATTCAACTCCTTGCTGGTGATTCAGAACTGACTCACAGCTGATCCTCCAGCAGGTTTTCAGAGGCACATGGGAAGAGACTGCCCATCTGTTTCCTATTAGAGCTCCCCCAACATCGTCAAAGAGGGAGAAAAAATAGAAGTTGTCAATAATTTCATTTTACTTGGATCCACAATCAATAACAAAAGCAGTAGCTCTCTTGACCAAATCTATAACAAAGACTTTTCCAAAGTATAGAAGAGTAAATATTACAATATAAAGACTAAGGTGCACCTGACCCAAGCTATGGTATTTCCAATTGCTTAGTATGCATGTAAAATAATGAGTAAAGAAGATGGAAGAAGAAATTATATCCTTGGCTTGGGTAAATTATGGTGCTGGTGAAGCATATGGATTATACCATGGACTGTCAAGAGAACAAATAAATCAACTTAAGAGAAAATATAACCAAGGTGATCATTAAGAGCCAAGGATCAGGAAAGTATCTCATTTTCTTTGGGCACGCTCTCAGAAGAAACCAGTCCTTGGAGAAAAGGACATCATGCAGGAAAAATAGAAGGTCAGTGAAAGAAAGGAAGACTTCCAAAGAGGTGGACTGATACAGTGACCACAACAATAATGTGCACATGGCAGAGATGGTCAGGATGGTACTGGACAGGCATATCTTCCAGCCTCTTTTATCATTTTCATTAGCTGTAACCACTAACAGCTCTGTGTCATTTCCACAAAATATGTTCCTGATTGCTGAAATGGAAAAGCAATTGGAAAACAACTATAGTTTGACTCAAATAAAGAAAACAATTTAAATTTAGAGTAAATTTACTTGAAATACATATTTATATTATCATTTTTCCATCTGCATATTTAACACTTCAAATACCATGTAAATTCAATCTCTTCCTATTTGGTGAACAATTTTCCAGAATTTCTAAGAATTCTCAATGTGAAAATCATAACAAAATGCTTGAAGGTACAGTCTTCTTAAGTTATATGGACTGGGCACTAAGTTTAGGGGCTATGCCTCTCTGCATTCTATTATGTGAAAAACTGATTATTGCTCTTGTTTTGCTGCCTGTGATTAGCTTACACATATTTTCTAAAAGGTTTTTTTCTAAATTAAATGTGGGTACACATTTGAAAACTGTGTATGAATAGTATATACTTACTTTACATTTTCCACATCATGTACAAGCTGTGGAAACATCTGGTGTTTTGTAAATTTGGGCAACTGCAGCTGCATTTAACACTCCAAATGTGCCCTCTGACATGCACAGGTTGTATTTCAATTTGTGTTTTATATTCTCTATAGGACAGTGTTGTGTGATTTCAAAGACTCACATTATCTAACCTTAAAGTATTCAGCTCCAAAAAGAAAATTAAAAGCTTACCAATTAATAACATAATGAAAAGAGTTAAAACACATCTGTTTCATGTCACTGTAGTTTATCTAGCTTAGTATAAACTACCTTTGGGGATAATTTCCAATAAGATAACATATAAGCGAAAATTTGGGGAGCTCTGTGGCTTAGTGGTAAGGAGATGTACTGTCAACCTAAAGGCATGTGGTTTGAATCCAGTAGTTTCACTTTGGGAAAAAGATAGGCAATCTCCTCCTATGAGATTTACTCTTCTGAAAACATGACAGAGAGTCAGCTATGAATTGGTTCTGAATCAACGGTACATAACAAACACACCAACATGCTAAGGCTTATGCCATCTGAATTAAAACAAAACAATGTATTAATTAAATTAATCTCTACTGTTTCAGCTATATATTCCCCCCCAGGAAAACTGTACATTATGTACACAGATAACGCACAAATAATGTGCCATATAATTTCAACTGACTAGTGTATATGTTGAAGGTATATTATGAAGAAACCAAAGCTATAAAATGTGTTATAATTTAAAATCAATTGATTTAAAAATTTATAAGTAACAACTAAAACTGAGTGGAACTTTGCTATTACTAGAATTTAATGATGGATAAATAATTATTATTGGAAAACCTACAAATGCCTGGCCACTTCTACACATATGCACATAATAACCACAAGGGTTTGGCTAGTGGGCTAGAGTAGGTTCCTTTGTTCACATAAGATATTTAAAATTTCTCTCAGTCCAAGGTAGGGAAAACCACCTTAAAGTAAACAATCCTCCACCTTCTGTCCTGGCTTGTTTGCATTTCTAGCCCCTTGAGTCACAGGCTCCAGCTTTGGATCATTACTCTCTGATTTTAGACTCTATACTTTATTCAATTTCTTCTATTCAATATCCCTTCTATGCTAATACAGGTTGTACTGCTTATTTGCATGTTTAATTTATATCAATTCACTTTTAAGAAAGGCTTCATATTTTTTTTATGAACCAAAAGAGACATTTCATTTTGATGGGGTAAAAAAAAAAAAAAAAAGGAAAACAAGCAATGAGAACCCTGAGCCACAGGAATGGCACTATAGCTCTTTTTATGGTATTTCTGACTGCGACTGACAGTCTACAATGCTCACCGGCCTTTGAAGACCCATCCTGTTTTCCTACAGTCACATTGTAGTCTGACTGACCCAGGAATCTCTGGCCCAGTTTAAGTCAGGAAGAATGGCAAGACTGGCTTATCACCTTAGAGGTAGCCTAGTGGCAAGAAGCCGCACTGCAGTCACAAAGGCAAGCAGTTCAAATCCACCAGGTGCTCTGTGGGAGAAAGACATGCATTCTCCTTTCATGTGAATAACTGCCTCTGAAAACCTGCTAGAGGGTCAGCTATGGGTTGGTTCTGACTTGATGTTACACAACAACACAGCTTTATTTTCTTTTCTTACCTAGTCATGTGGTAAAAATAAAAATCAAGACTATAGAAGCCACTGTGAACAAAAAATTCAATACACCAGGACTATCCAATGGAAATTTTGTTTCCTACAACCTGAGTTATGCAGGTGATGCAACCTTGTTTGCTGAAATTGAAGAAGACCTGGAGCTTTTTTTGCTGCAGAAGGTCAAAGACTGTAGCCTTCAATTTAAGCTCAACATCAAGAAAACAAAGATTCTCACCACTGGGCCAATGGGCAGCACCATGAAAAGGGAAGAAGAGACTGAGATTGTTAACAATCAAAATTTCAGATTGCTCGGGCCCACAATTAACATTCTTGACAGGAAATAAAAAGACAATTCACATAAGGAAAATCTGCTGTCAGGGACCTCTCTAGAGTGCTGTAGAGCAATGATGTCAGTCTAGAGACCAAGACGCACCTGATGAAGAGGTGCATTGCAAAGTGGATTGAGAGAGGGGAAAGAAAGAAAGAGGGAGGTAAATGCAACAATGAATGAATGAAAACCCAACTTTCATTAATTACAATAAAAAAATGTTTCTAATACGAATCCCACTTTTCAACGAGATGGAAAAGGCAATCTCCAGTTTCGTTTGGAATGGAAAGAAGCTCCGAATGAGCAAAGCACTCCTTAAAAATAGAAGAATGGTAGGAGGTATCTCACCCCCTGATTTCAAATCCTACTACACTGCCATAGTGGTAAAGACAGCATGGTACTGGTACAATGACAGACACATGGGTCAATGGAATAGAATTGAGAATCCGAAGAGCAGCCCATCTATCTATGGTCAACTGATTTTTGACAAGAAGATGAAATCAGTCGACTGGGGAAACGACAGCCTTTTTAACAAATAGTGTTGGCAAAAATGGAAAAGTATCTGCAAAAGACCCAAGCAAAACCCACACCTCACGCCAAACACAAAAACCAACTCAAGGTGGATCATGGACCTAGGACTAAAACCAAGGACTCTAAACTTCATTAAAGAAAAGCTAGGAACAACACTAGAAGTCCTAATCCACAACATAAACAGTCTTCCAAGTATCCTGAAAAATCTACAGCCAGGAGAAGATAATGTAGATGAATGTGATCTTCTAAGACTCAAATCCCTATGTACATCGAAAAACTTCAACAGGGTAAAAAGGGAAGCCACTGACTGGGAAAAAGTATTCGGTAATAACATATCAGATAAGGGACTTATATTCCAGAATTTATGAAATACTTGAGCACCACAACAAGATAAAGGTAAATAATCCAATAGAAAAATGGGCACAGGATATGAACAGGCACTTCACCGAAGACGACATTCAGATGGCTAACAAGCACATGAAGAAATGTTCAAAATCCCTAGCTCTAAGAGAGATGCAAATTAAAACAACTATGAGATTATCATCTCACCCCACTCAAAATATCAAAATTTAACAGAACAGAAAGCAACAAACGCTGGTGAGGTTGCAGAGAAACTGAAACCCTTATTCACTGTTGGTGGGAGTGTAAAATGGTGCAACCCCTGTGGAAAGTGGTATGGTGCTTTCTCAAGAAGTTGCAAATAGAGATACCATTTGACCCAGCAATTCCACTACTAGGAATATACCCTAAAGAGACCATAACTGATATCCAAGCAGATATATGCACATCCATGTTTACTGCAGCTTTGTTCACAATAGTAAGGAGTTGGAAACAACCTAAGTGCCCATCAACAAATGAATGGATAGAGAAGCTGTGGTATATTCACACAATGGAATACTATGCTGCATTGAAAA
>NW_006399759.1:27493622-27520136 GCF_000299155.1 Elephantulus edwardii | reverse complement strand
AAGAAGAACGAACTGGGGAGGAGGGTAGAGAAAATAGTGCAACAATGAATGAATGGAAACCCAAAATCTCTGTAAATGTTCATTAAAATTAATAAAATTTAAGAAAAACAAAACAAAAAAAAAAGGAAAAAAAATGTTTCAAAAAGAATGGCACTGCCAAGCTTCTCCCATAGGAATTATACACACAGCATCTCTCAGTGTAAAGGCATGACGTTCACACTTTGAAATGTGTGAATACAATGTTAGTGTTATTTCAGTGCACTATACTATTTGGTTATTTGGTAGGGGATGTTTTAGGCCAGGGAATGTTAAAAAAATTTCCCACTTAAATGAATGACAATGGCTTCTGCACTCTGCAATAATTCAGTTTACACTTCTTACTTTTGGATAATGAGGAAAACCTGTAATTCTTTGGACTTTTAACTATTTGCCTTTTAGATTCTAAATCAGAATGACTCCTACATGGCCTTTCTCATTTAGACTCATCCCTGTTCTCGATACATTCTCATGTCACATTGCCTTACCTGAAACAAAGTACTCAGAGCTCTCAGGTCCTTTTCCTTTCCACAGTCCCTAAAAGGACTACAAGTCCTGGACTCTAGTTGCTTGCTCTACCCACTGACTCCTCTGAGGCAGTACAATTCAGTGGTTAAGAGCAAAGGCTTTGGGTTCAGTTCCAACCATGGCTTTTCTATTATCAAATGAGTCAGTTTCTTAACTTCACTAACATTTAGTTTCCTTATCTGTAAAACTGATATGAATATATCCACATCACAGTTTAATCAGAACTGCCACTGGTTTAAGGAGGAAGAAGTCTTACAGAAGTCAGGCTAACCCACAGAGATGATAAGTAGCAGACTCAGAGTTCAGCGTCAGGATTATAAGACTCCAGATAAGCTCTGTACAAATGTATCATATGTTTTTCATTTAAAACCATCTTGGGTTTTCTCTTTAAAAACTTCAATAGGAACAGGATAGTGTATTTACTATTAGGAAGACTGGTAAAAAAAAGTATGAGTTAGAAAAGCAACATCTGATTTGGATGTATAAGTAATTTAAATTATTTCAGAATTACAACATTTATACTTGGCAAAAAAATAAATCACCCAGTGTAAAATTATTTCTAATTTTAAGAAAGACTATGAGAAACAGATTCTACAGAACGAAAGAACAATTTTCATTTGTTCTAAAGAAGCCAATGTACTTAAGCTATCTTTCTGGTTACCTTGGTCACAGCTTCTGGAGAAAATGTAACTGCATCAACTACAGTGATGAGGTCACCAGGGCAGAGTCGATCAAAGTACTTCATGCAGACATCATAGGCATGGAGCCACTGTGGTAAGGACTCAGGGATTTGTTTAATGAGGTGAGGGTCTCCAGACCAGAACAACTTCTGCAGCCAGATGGTGTACAGAGAACTTGGGGAAAGCATACGCCCATCCTTTTCAGGGATCTTGGGAACAAGTTTGGAAATTGATAAGATATTTTGACTTGAAAGAACTGGCTCCAAAGCTTCCAAAGGACTCAGGGTTTCATCTGTCAGCTTTTTGTAATTAAGACCTATTGGAAAGAGAAAAAAGGGAGTGAGCAGACAAGCGTTTCATTCCAATGTACACATAGGAACTTTCACACATACATACACACACACACTTCATCGAGAGGCTGAATGAATGAAGGAAGATTCACCTGCCAACAGGTACTGCAGATACTTCTGTTTATCAGTATAAAGAATTTACTTTTCGTTTCAACCTGCACTTAATAGAGGTGTGCAATTCTAGACAGTTTGGTCTATATGAGTTCTTCAGTTCTTTCATTCATGCACTGGAGAAAGAATTATCTCTGTTACTCTCAAAACTCCTCCCAACACCAATGTTTTCTTCTAACCAAGCAAATACCTAGTTTCATTTATTTGTTATTTTTTCTGCTCCATTTTCTGCCAACACTTGAAAGTAGAGCTTAAATTTCAGTCCTTAGATTTTTTTTGTTATTAGTCTAGTATTTATTTTGTTTATTCAGTGATCAGCTGATGTACTTAATTAAGTACTCATAATTACTGTTGTTGTGTACCAGTGAGTTTGAACTGACCCACGGCTGACTCTCCAGTGAGTTTTCAGAAGCTGTAAATCACACCAGAGGGAACTGCCCATCTCTCCTCCACAGGGCAGATGTTAGATTTGAACAACCTGCCTTTGGGATAGCAATGCAGCTCCTTACCACTAGGCCACCAGAGCTCCCATAATTATTATGCAAAGTAAATAAAATACAGACATTAAAGTGTTTTACAAAATATGAAGTATTAGACATGTTTCAAAGTTATCAATGTGTTGAATCTCCTAAATTATGGACATAAAGCTTCACAATAATCACCCTAAAATTGATAAGATTTACAAAATGCATCATGATTTGAAGGCTCTTAGTTGAAGATTTCAACATATATGTTGTTGTTGTTGTTGTGTGCCACTGAGTTGGAATTGATCCACAGCTGAGCCTCTGGTGGGTTTTCAGAGACAGTTAACTGTACAAGAGGAGATAGCCCATTTTTCTCCCTTGGAACAGCTGGTAGATTCGAACCAGGTGCCCATGGTTTGGCAACACACTTCCTTGTTAGTAGACCACTAGAGCTTCTATTTTCTATACATATAGGCTTCACTTAAGTGAAACTCTGCTACATTTCCTAAAGTATCTCAGTCAGAATTAATAGTTCTAAATATAAAATATAAAGCAGCCTTCATTATGAATTATATCACAACATGTAGGGGAAAAAGCAAAATAAACAAAAAAGACTTCTCACAACTGGGTGAATAAGCAATATGAAGATAAACAGAGTACAATCATAACTGAATGCACAGAAAACTGTGGTATATTCACACAATGGAATACTATGTAGCACTAAAAACCAACAAAGTATCTGCAAAGTATGGCACATGGGAGCATCTAGGGAGTATTATGTTGAGAGAATTAATTCAATCACACAAGGATAAGTACTGCATAAGACTGCTACTGTGACAACAGGAGGGTAACTGAGGGATGGGGAGGGATGGGAAGAACTGAAATGTAATGGGTAGACAACACTACAAGGACCAAGACAAGGGAGGATCAACATGGGGAGAACTGAGATAAAGATAATATGCCTACTGTAATTAGTAAACAGGAACAAGATTATATATAACTGCTTAAAAGCGAAAGGGCAGAGAGGTTGTAGATGAAGGAAGAGGAAATCACTAGGACAGCCGAGATTCATGGTGGATGGTAAGGTCCAAGAGGGCCTTGAATGAGATGGGGACATAAAAGTAACAGATCAGTACTCATTAACTATGTAAAACACAATGTATAGAAATGATTATATAAAACAAAATGTATATGAATGAAATGACATGCAAATCACTACAAAAATGAGTAATATAAAAAAGAATTTCTTTAAAAAAAAAGATAAACAGTGACAACATTGAAGCTGTCAAAGATTTATTTTGGTTGGATCTATAATCAACATACATGGAAGCAGCAGTAAAATAAAAAAAAAATGCAATAATGTACTGCATTGAAGAAATCGACTTCAAAAGACCATTTTAAAATGTTCAAAAGTAAAGATGTCCCCTAAACTATTACTTACATTTGGCTTCTGGTATATCTGTAATTTAAATCTAAAGTTTTTAACTAATGCTGACCCAAGCTATAGCCTCATATCCACATGAAGGCTGAACAATGAACAAGAACACTGAAGAAGAATTAATATCTTTCCACTATAACGCTGGTGAAAACCATTAAAAATATCACAGAATAACAGAAGAATGAATACGTCTATTTTGGAAGAAGCATAGTCAGAATGCTGCCACGAGGACCATAGTGAGAAGAATGTGTCCCATGTACTTCTACCACCAGAGCTCCCTCACACAACTCCGAGGAAATGTCTGGTGATCTCTTTTTAATGTGAGTCATGGAATGGCTATGGAGCACAGTTTTACTTGAATACTTAAAAGGTCATTACAAGCTGGAACGGATTTGCTGGAACCCAAAATATGTTACTGCTGTTGAGTCAGAATCAACACAGCAAACTTTCCACTGGGTTTCCAAGGCTGTGAATCACATGGGAGGAGAGTGTCCATCTCTCTCACATGCCACTGGTAGACACAAACAGTCAGAGAGAGGTGGGCTCTGGGTTAGCCGTTCAACTCCTTACAGACTGATGTTTCAATGGAAGTAAGGGGAAATACAAGAAGTACTCCATGTTTATGGAGAACATCAAGCTTGAGAGTAAGCAAAAAAGAAGCCTGTCAATGAGATGGATTGACACGGTGGTTGCAATCATGAGCTCAATCACAGCAACAACTGTGAGGCTGGCAGAGGTCTAGGCAGCACTTCAGATTCATTCTGCTGTGCATGGGGTTGTGATAAGCTGGAACTAGATGACAACTTAACAGCACCAAGGGGAGGGGATCTTTGGAGCAGTAATTAGTCACTTTTTATACAACGTATACCATAAGTCATTGCAGACCATAATTTTTAAAATTTCTGTGATATACAATTGTGTCGTTTATCCGGTACTAGATTCCCTTCACTGTAAGTAAAGTGGGTGGAAAAGATAATAACTGAAACCTATTAATGATAATATTTCTGTGGTTTCCCATTTATGCCACTTAAAGGTGTGAGCAAATTTATGTACAGATTAATGCTTAGAATGAATTTTTAAAAAGTAGTTCAAGCAAAGAAATGATCCTCTTACCTGCAGCGACGACCTTTAGTTTCTTCAGTAAACGAATGTGGGTGTCTGGTTTAATGGCAGACTTCTCAAAGTCTGTACAGCCACAGCTCTCCAGAAGAGTGAAGTAATAGAGAAGTCTCTCATGATCTAAACCACCGATAGTGGGGTAAATGTATTTGACCATGTGCCTGTGAAAGGCTTCAGGGTCAGTCTTCAATGTCTCAAAAAGATGAAGAGCTTGGGCTCGGCTTTCAATTTCTACTGTAGACAAACTAAAAAGACAAAGAAACTGTTAACTTCTTTATAAGACACAGAGGTTTTAGTCATTTTTAAATTGAGGGGGGGGAAAGGTGCTTCTTAGAAATTAAGTCTAGTCTTCCTTCCTAATTGAGGATAAAAAAAAATCATCAGAAGCAGAGAGCTTATATACAAATACTATCATGTTAAGTGCTTATTATTGTTATATACACATTACGTAATGTAGGTCTATAGCATGAAGAGTCGGCATCACTAGTGAGTAGACAGTATGCAACACATAAAAAGAACTAGCTGGACAAGGTGTCCATCTAGGTGTATGTCTGAGCTAGGTATATGGATGGGAAGTAAGCAAAGGATCTGAACCCAGATCTGTTCTACAAACACTGCACATCATTTAATTCATCTCACATCAAAAAAAAACATAAAAATCTACACTTCTTCACAAAAATGTAGGCAAACTTTATATTCCATGGATTTAGAAGATGGCAAGACAAAGATATAACAAACTTTTAAACATAGGTTCCACAACCAAGAGTCTTGAATTGGTATTCAAAGGGGCTAAATTTTACATTGTAAAATTAAAATAGCAAAGAATGAAAAACCACATTTTTACTTGCAGTATCTGTAGGATGCTGTCTGAATAGAAAAACTGTACTTTCACATATTCATTCTGAGTTAGATGTCTTTGTAATTTAACTAAAGTATTTATTTAAATTATTTTTTAAAAAGGTGTTTTTGCCTGTTTTGTTTAAAGGAATAAGGTTTTTGATTTGTGTATTTTCCTTAACAAAACAATAGGGTCTCTAGTTAAATGTAATCCCATAGCCTTGAGCAAGTGAGTTTAGCATTCTCTAGTTTTAAGAATCTTTCAAGAAGAAACTAGCACTAACAAAACTGTTTCATGCTATCAACAGCAGTAGCAAAAGTATCTGAGGAAAACAAGATTTCTGGCACTTATATTTCATTTAGTTTTAAATAAACTTTTCTGAAATACGATGGTTTGTTGAATACTTGGTTTATTGAAATTATAACTTTAAAAAATTGCCAATAGACCTATACTTTTTATATATGTAAATAAAGATAATACAAACTGCCAAGAAATTTTATAAGAATATGTTAAGATTTTTATAAATGGGGGTAACTTGTGAACTCAAAGAATCCAGTAATTTTAAAAAAAGCTTTCACTTTAGCAGAAGGCTTACTGGTCTATTAAAATACAATCCAAACATTTGCAAAAATGTTTTTATCTATAATAATATCCCTGATTCCCTCTACTGGCCACCTGCATACCCTGAATATCCTTCTATGACGGTGGTGTTGTTAAGTGTCGTCGAGTCATAGGCTACTCATAGCAATCCTATGAACGAAAGTCCTCAACACTCGTGTTACTTTCATCCTTTCTCCAGGTTCATAGGGTTCCTGGAGGCAAGCTATTATGGAAGTGGATGCCACTCCTGCTTCCAAGCTTGTTTTAATTAGGGAGCTCCACCAAACACTGTCTGCCATGGGTCACAATTATCGCATTTGACACATGAGTGTCACTGAGTTCAGCTTCACAGCAACCACAAGTTACCTCTGTACGGCAAGTGGCCACACCAGGGCTATACAACCTAGAAGACTGTTTGATGATCTATGATGATACTCATCCTTTAACAACTTTCCTCTTTGTCTCTCACAACTCCATATTTTACTTGATGGCACAGAGCATGACATATATACATATTTTTTTTTTAATCTTTAGTTTCATAGTACTAAGCACTACTCATTGCCAAGTACTAAGGAAAGTTTCCAATATCTGTCTTCTAAATTTCAGATAGCTGAGTGGATGAACAAAAATGTTAATACCCATCATACACAAATCATTCTGCTCAGCAGAGAGGAGTTTATAAAGTTACAATAAAGGGTTCTCATCCAGAAAGGGTAAAAATAGGGGAGGTTCACTTGAAGATAAATAACAATGTAAAATTATATTTGTTTGTGAAAGGCACACAGTAATATTCCAATCGAAACGAAGATCTTTAAAAGCTGTGACTTCAGAGGAGAAATTAGTGATTATAAAAGGCTTAATGAAAAAAGCACTGTCAAATGGAACAAAGCAGAAAGATGAAGAAAAGGATTACAATAAGAAAGTAGAGGCATGCAAAAAACTTAAGTATCAATAGCTGGATGGTCAGAAAATATTGGTTTCATCACTATTCAAAGTATGCAGTATTTCTGAAAGCTCTCAGAGGTATATGAAAGTGATAAAAAATGTGTTTCTTCAAAATTAGCTAAATAGGGGAGCTCTGGTGGCCTAGTGGCAAGAAGCTGAACTGCAATCCCAGAGGTGCATGGTTCAAATCCACCAGATGCTCTGCCAGAGAAGGAGGGGCAATCTCCTCCTGTATCAGTCAGATCTGAATTGATGGTACACATACAAAAAATAATTTTTAAAAAATTAGCTAAATAAAGTCTATAAACAACAGAATAAAAATAGAAACTTTAATATTCTATTAAGATAACAAGTATTGAACAAGAATTGCATATATAAGAAACTGGGCAATAGAGGAGGTCTTATTTAATATTTAAATCAGTATTTACATGCTATGTAACATATACAACAACTGGTTGAGAAAACTACTGTACACAGAACTTAAGAACAAATATCAAGATCTTTGTGCATTCAGAATGTGAATTTTTACACCAAAATCTAGCACTTAATTATATAATAAACAATCACATTAATAGCCACTACAAAAAAATATTTTAACACTAGTATAAATTCTCCCTCCTTCCAGCAATTATCTATAACAGTTCTCCTGAACTTAGTAAATTCATTTTAATGGAGAGGGAAAAGTTGGGGGTGGGGAAAGGGTACAAATGGTTGCACATTCCAAATAATGTAATCAATCTAACTGACTTATAAGTGCAGAAATGATTGAAATGATGTTTATTTGTCTTATATATTAATTTTAAAAAACCAAATAAATTTTTAAAAAGAAATAAAAATATCATTTTGGAATTACTCATTGCTAATATTCTGGTAAAATATAGTCAACACAGATTCATGTACAAAATGGACAATGACTAAACCATAACAGTTTTAGTTCATCCATGTTTGACAAGATTCTGAATATAGTTTCTATCAATCAACATTACTTTCCCCATTACTCACCCACTTACTCTTTTGTGCCTACAGTTCCATTTTCCTGGTGTGCAATTTTATCTAATCATCTTGTCAAGACAGATACTGAAATACCTTTACTGACACATGATAAATATCAAAATCTACCTCCTCAGTAAATTACATGCTAAAATCTTTTGGAGATGCCAGTAATCAATAATACATTTTAACAGCTTTCATTGAAAGAAGTAGTTCTCTTGCCATTAGAATAAGAAATGAAATCTTTGCTTATAAAATAATTGCCAAGAACACACATTCAGAAAGCAAAAAAGGAGTACTATAAAATCACTGTGGACTTTCCACGAATTGAATTAATGATTATCCACAAAAAAGTGTTTAAGTACTTCTTGAACGAAATTTTAACTGTAACACAGTGTGTGTGCACGTGCGCACACACAAATGTATACTGTTTTGTGTACTGTCCAGTCAGAAAGGACTCATAGCTGACCCTCCAGGAGATTTTCAGTCAGCCAACTGACTGGAAGAGACCTATATTTGTTCCCATTCCGAAGAAGGGTGACCCAACAGAGTGTGGAAACTAGGACGATATCATTGATTTCACATACAAGCAAGATTCTACTGAAGATTATCCAAAAACGACTGGAATAGCACCATCAGCGGAGAACTGCCAGAAGTCCAGGCTGGGTTTAGAAGGGGTCGTGGTACTAGGGATATTGTAGCTGATGTTAGATGGATCTTAGCTGAAGGCAGGGAATACCAGAAGAATGTCTATCTGTGTTTTATTGATTATGCAAAGGCGTTTGACTATGTGGACCATAGCAAACAGTCTCCCAGAACACTTGATCGTTCTAATGAGAAACCTATACTTGGACCAAGAGGCAGTTGTCAGAACAGAGCAAGGAAACACTGCATGGTTCAAAATTGGGAAAGGCATACGCCAGGGATGTGTCCTATCTCCATACCTTTTCAACCTGTATGCAGAACAGATTATCAGAGAGGCTGGGCTCTATGAGGAGAATTGTGGCATCAGGGTTGGTGGAAGATATATTAACAATCTGCGTTATGCAGATGACACACCCTGCTTGCTGAAACTGAGGAGGACCTGAAATGCTTGCTGTAGAAGGTCAAGAACTGCAGCCTTCATTATGGATTGAAGCTCAATGTCAAGAAGACAAAGATTCTCACCACTGGACCAACTGGCAGCATCAGGATGGATGGTGAAGAGATTGAGATTGTTAACAACTTTAGTCTGCTTGGCTCAACGGTCAACACTCTTGGTACCAGTAGCCAGGAAATAAAAAAAAATGTATTGTGATGGGAAAGTCTGCTGTTAGGGACCTCTCCAGGGTATTGAAGAGCAATGGTGCCACTCTGGAGACTAAGGTGTGTCTGATACAGGCTATGGTCTTTGCAATCACTTGTTATTCATCAGAAAGTTGGACAATGACTAGGGAGGATAGAAGGAGAATCGATGTCTTTGAGCTGTGGTGCTGGAGAAGTGTCTTGAGTGTACCATGGACTGCCAAGAAAACAAAGAGATTCATCCTGCAGAGGGTTAAACCAGGCTGCTCCTTGGAGGCAAGGATTGTGAAGCTTCCTCTGACATACTTTGGACATGTTGTAAGGAGGGAGAGGTCCTTGGGGAGGGTCATCAGCTTGGGAGGCTGGAGGGATGGCGCAGAAGGGGAAGACCCTCTATGAGGTGGATTGATTCAGTGACTGGGGTAATCGGGATGGGTGTGTCAGAGGCAGAGTGGCACAGGATATCTATCTATCTATCTATCTATATCTATCTATCTATCTATATATCTATCTATCTATCATCATCTGGAGCTTTGGTGGACTGTTTGTTGTTGCTGGGTGCCACTGAGTCGAGTACAACTCATAGCCACTGAATAAAGACAGATCTGAACTCTGTCCTATCCTGAATCATTTTCATCATTTCTGATACACATGACTCTATTTATTGCTACAGTAAATAAATCTTCTTGAGGCTCTTCCTCTCACTCACTGACCCTCAACCCTTTCAAGTATGCTATCTCTTTCAAAAAATTAGCTTCTCCTAAAAACGTAAGTATGAGAGATGATGCCTCACCATCTTTGCTTCCAACAGGCACTGTGGCTGCACCTCTTCCAAGAAGTAGCTCTTCATTCTCTCGGCAGTCCATGTTTACTCAGCACTCTCTCCAGCAGCATAACTCAAAGACTTTTCTCTGCCATCTTATTCACCACTGTCCAGCACTCAGATGCAAAGCAAGTGATTTATAAGACCATGGCTTGCTATCTCCTCACTCCTCTTTCAGTTATTTGTTGGCTATTTTTACAGACTGCAGATGTATGTATGTATGTATGTGTGTTTCCCCCTCTTATACTATAAACTCCAGGAGGGCAAAGTTGTAACTATTTTGTTCAGCACTTAAAATGTCTCTGCAACATGACACTAAAAAACTTAGTACTTAATAAATGAATAGAGTACAATTCTATCATGTAGAAACACTATCAGGCATGTTATATGATGTCCTGTGTCCAAATCTTAACATACAGAAGGATAATCACAACAGTCCTAAATAGCCACCACGTTATATACTTTGCACAGATCTTCTCTACTTGTCATGGCTTTACTAGATAAGGATGAAGGTACTCTAATTTAGAACCTCGTACTTCAAGAAGATGAAGACACTTGCTGAATACTTCACAGTTAGTGGCTTATGGGCAGCAGATTTGGTATCGAAACTTGGACTCACTCCAAAGTTCACATCCTTAGCAGTAAGCCACATGTCAATTTGTTTATATTGCCTCTGTCATTCAAAAAGTGTCTAAAGCAGATCACAGATAAAAAGGTAACTGAATCTGCAGCCAGTAATTAATGAATCCTGAGCTTAGAGAGCTGAACATACTACAGAACAACCAAATCTGACACTTAGAGCTTGCCTCCAGGTGCTCGTCAGCCCGCAGATTGTTACTGCTACTTAAAACCAGGAGAGAGAAGACCAGGAAGAAAGCCAAAAAGAGGGAGGAGGAATTTAAGTATGAGTGTTTATAAGAATCATCTTACTCTTAAATAAGTGAAATAATAGAAATAATTACATTAACTAAATGCCAATCATGTGTCAGGTATTATAGGTTAGATATGGTCTCATTAATTAATTATTTTAATTTTTATTATTCCTTATCTGTAGTTGGAAAAAAGGAGTATGTGGGAGTGAATTTTCTTGTCTAAGAAAACTCTAGAATCATTCTGGAGAAAAATTTTAGAAATATCTTTAAAAATGTTACAATTTACATCTGATCAGAGCATCCTGCTCTGAAAGCTTAGTCTCTACTACATAATACTGCTTCACCCAAACAGCTTACCTATAAACATTCTAATGTAAGTTCGTAATTAGAAATATAGTAGAGACAGCTGCTGTCAGGGATATTTCTGAAGCGAATATCTTCGATGCATATGTGCTTCCAAATCTCTATGTTAACTGCACTACTGTGTGAGTTGTGCCATTCACAGCAAGGTGGTGAGGAACCGTTCTCTTGAAGCCCGGACAGACAGAAACACATACACCCCAGATTTAGACCTGCAGATGCTGTCCCACAACCACCACCAAATCCCATGTAAGAAATTGATGCCTTAAAGGCTGAAGAAAAAAACTCACCTGAAAATAAAATGGAAACTATACTTTAAAAAAAAATTAATCGTAAAAGAACAGGGGTAAGAGAAATTAAAAAAAGTGTTCTTTCTCCCACTGTATATAAAAATTACCTGAAAGTCATATTAAGTAATTTACTGTACATACTATGTTAACAAGGTTAGCTAAATAACAGTAAGGACAACTACTGTCATTTAAGTAAGAAACAGGCAGCACTACCAAACACCATTTGATAAATCAATATGAGGTGTTTTGTCACTCACAAGTAACGATGCCAAGAGGGAATGATTTCCTGCTTTTGTAATTACTGTGAATCTGCATAATCATATTGCTATCAGGTATAATGATATGCCAGGAACACTCTTGCACATTATTCAATTGCTTGATAATTTATAATATATTCAGACTATTGAAGCATCCTGTTTATAGAGAGATATGACATCCATTTACGTAATATTTAATGAAAAAAGTATACTTTATGAAATGCCAACATCTGCATACCTTAAGAAACACTGATTTCAGCATATACTGTGCCTGATAAGT
This sequence comes from Elephantulus edwardii, assembly GCF_000299155.1. Lineage (NCBI taxonomy): Eukaryota > Metazoa > Chordata > Mammalia > Macroscelidea > Macroscelididae > Elephantulus > Elephantulus edwardii. The sequence continues at coordinate 27,507,871 of NW_006399759.1, read as the reverse complement.
GATGACTGCAATATTTAGCTTAGGTAGCCCTATCATTAATGAAGCAATGTGATAAATATTTAAAAGCTAGAATGTTAAAATTTAGAGTGACATATAAAAAACTAAAGATGATATTGACAATTTCCGGACTGTTCATCAGGAGTTGATACTATTTAATAATTTCTACGTTTCTTGAAATTTTTCCTATGGCTTCCTTTATCCTAAGAAGTTCATTTTTCCTTCCTAACCCTCCACTGTTGTGTTCCCTTTGTAGGAATGCTGTTAAGATTCTGTCTCATTACTTTCTGAGCCTTATTCCCCCTTGTATATCTTTTATAAAGCAACTCCATCCACAAGATTATTTTAGCTTATATATTTATATTGTATTCGTATTTCCAGCTCCATCTTCTCTTTTCAATTCCAGAGCTATAAAAGCCAAAGGCCTACTTGATATTTCTTTTTTGATGCTTTAGTGTACATTACTCCTCCATCCATTTGTATTTCTTCCCACTCTCCCATTGAAATACCCAATCCTCAAAACAACAATAAGATATTAAAAAAGAAAAGAGATATCATCATCTCACTCTAGAAACAATAGCAAAGTTTAACAGGACAGCAAACAACAAATGCTGGCAAATATGTGGAGAAACTGGAATTCTCATACACTGCTAGTGGAAATGTAAAATGATAAAAGCAGTCTGTGGTGCTTTCTCAAAAAGTTGAAAAAAGAAATACCATTAGACCCATCTATCCCACTACTGGGAATATACACTAATGAAATCAGGGCTATAACACAAATACACCCATGTGTATTGCCACATTATTCACAGAAGCAATGATGTAGAAGCAGCCCAAGTGCCAATAAACAAATAAATGGACAGAAAACCTCTGGTACATCCATACAAAGGAATACTGTGCAACACAATGGAATACTGTGCAACACAGAAAACAATGTATTTGTAAAACACTATACAACAGGGATAAGTCTGGAAAACTTTACACTGAGTGAAATATCTAACTAACAAAAGGATAATCACTGTTACTGTGAATTCGTCATCTGCATCTCAGCACATCCCTCACCTGTGTTTCTGTACATCCACCACCTACGTCTCCATGTGTCACTTGCATCTCCAAACACAGCTTGCATCTATGCATCCAATCAATTAAGTAGGTATCTGACTTTAAAAAAATTTTTAGTGTGTCCTGGACTGGTCTCTTACTTGAAGCCCTATCTAATGTGGTACCACTCCCTCCAACTAGAGGCATCCAGCCCTGCCCTGTGGACTCTTGAATATATCTAAAGAACTGTATCTGGTTGTAGGGACAAAGTCTGCTGTCTGAAAGACCACCTGGGGCTATTCATAATGTCCCAGCCCTGCTACGTGGAAGTCCCACCTCTGACACCAAGAAGCTCCAGTACAATGCCCAGAAGTCCTGCCCTGCAGCTTGAAAGTCCCAACTGCACCATCAGGAGGTACTGGAACCACCATCTGGAGGACCTGGTTCCACAGCCTGGTTGTCCCAATTCCAACACCTGGAGGACGATATGCTGCCACTCCTCTGAACTGCACCAGAGACATCAGTACCACAGGTGAACCCATTTTAATTTCCTCTCCTCTCACGAATTGTGAGCTGCCTTTGCCCAGAGCTCTTTGGTGTGGACTGGCTGCAGCAGTTGTCTGACAGAGGAGCCTGCTAATTTCACAGTCTTTTACTCTCCTGAACTGAAGCAAGTCTTCCCTTGAGTCAGAATTTCAGAGAGAAACCCAGGCAGAGTAGCTGCCCCACCGTCTTCTGGAGAAGTAACATCAGACCAAGAACCGGCTATCTCCTCAGGTATGAAAAACTCTACCACAGCAATGTCACCTAAGGAGGAGGCTACCTCACATCCTACACAAGCCCAAAGCAAGAAGACATCACAAAAAAGTGACATAGTATCAATGGATTTCCTGAAGACAGAGAAGTTGATGGAATTTTCTGACACAGAACTTAAAAGAACAATGATTGTATATTTTCAATGTGTGAAAGACAAACTTGAAAACTCATAGGACACTGCAAGCAAAAACCAAGAGTAGCTTAAAAAACAATCCAAAATAATACAGATAAAACAAATGAGGCATTATAGGTCTTGGAAAACCAAGAAATCACAATCCAAAATATGAGGACCCATGTTTCAGATGCTGTCAACATGATGAAGGCATACATGAACAGAGCTGAAGAGAGGGAATACAGAACAAGTGAAATGGACTTGTCACAAAATCTGCTAGAACAAAATGCAGAATCAAAAGGAAGGAAAAAGAAGAAAGCCTAAGAATAATGTGGGCACCACCAAGAGAAGTAACGTGCATAACAGGAATGCCAGAATAGGAAGAAGAGTAAAGGCACCAAGAAAGTTATAGAAGAATAACTAGAAGAAAACTTCCCTGGAAAAATGAAGAATGAGAGAATATATATATACTTAAGAAGCTGAGCAAACACTGTATAGAACAGACCCTGAAAGAAAAACACCAAGGCATATAACGGTCAAATTTGCCAGAACAAAATATAAGGAGAGAATTCTGAAAGCAGTGAGGGAGAAACAAAGAGTAACCTATAAGGAACAGCAAATAAAATTAAGTATCTATTTTTAGGCAGAAACCATGCAATCAAGAAGGCAGTGGATGACATATATCAAATACTCAAAGAACACAACTGTCAACCAAGAATACTATACTTTCCATCATATATGAAGGAGAAATCAAGATATTCTAAGAAAAGCTGAACCTAAGGAAACACTGAGAGACGTCCTTCTTACAGAGGTGCCACAGAAAGAAGAATAGACCAAAGTAACCAGCAACAACACCAAAAAGAACTCAACAAAATGAAAGCAATAAAACCTTGCCTCTCAATAATCTCACAGAATATGAATGGTTTAAATGCACCACTAAAGACAGAAAGAGTAGCAGATTGGATAAAACCCCAAATCCGTCAATATGATGTCTATAAGAGACACACCTGAAAAGTGAAGATAAAGAAAGACTGAAAATAAAGGGATGGGGTAGGGGCAATGTATCAAGCAAATGGCAAACAGCAAAAAGCAGGAATAGTGATATTAATCTCAAATAAAATAGACTTCAATGCAATAACCATCACAAAAGACAAGAAAGGTCACTACAAAACGCTTAAAGGATCAACAGAAAAAAAAACAGTTACAAATATCTACAGTTCAAATGATAGAGCTGCAAAATAAATAAAACAAACATTAACAAAATTAAAAAGGAAATAGACAACATCACTGTAGTAGAAGACTTCAATATACCACTCTCAGAAAAGATATAAAGAAACTCAATAAAGATGCCAAAGAATTAAACCACACAATAAAGCAACTCAATATCACAGATATATATATATAGGCTAATGCACCCAAAAGAAGTGCAGTATACTTTCTTCTCCAATGTGCATGAAATGTTCTCAAGAATTGATCACATTTTAGCTCACAAGGAAAGCATCAATCAATTAAAAAACAGAATAATATAAAGTATCTTCTCACACCACAATGATACAAAATTAGAAATTAATAAGATAATAAAGGAGAGAAAAATCACACAATTTGAAGCTGAACATCAACTTGATTGAACATGAGTGGATACCAGAAGAGATAAAAAATAAATTAAAAAGTTTCTTGAAACAAATGACAATGAAAATACAACTTACCAAAACCTCTGGAAAACAGTCAAAACAGTAATCAGAAATGAATTCATAGCAATAAGCAAACACAACAAAAGGCATGAAAAAATGACCACTGACTCTTTAACACATTATCTCAAACAAATTGAAAAAGAACACCAAGAAACCCTGATACCCTCTAAAAACCCCGATATTCTAAAAATTAGGGCACAAATAAATGAAACAGAAAACAACAGAAACCATCAACAAAACTAAGAAATGCTTCTTTGAAAAGGTCACTAAAATTGACAAACTACTAGTAAAACTGATAAAGGAAAAGACACAAATAATCCAAATAAAAGATGAAGTCGGCAGTGTCACAACAGAATCAACTAAAATAGAAAGGAATACTATGGAATACAATGAAAAACTATACTCAAACAAATATGAATACCTAGAGAAAATGGACAAATACTTAGAAATTCATAACCTACCTAAACTGACACAAACTGAAATAGAACACTTGAACAGATCAACTACAAAAGAAGAAATCAAAAAGGTAATAAAACAACTTCCAGCCAAAAAGAGCTGTGGACCAGATGGTGTTACAAGTGAATTTTATCAAACATACAGAGAAGAACTGTCATCAATTCTACATAAAGTATTTCAGAAAATAGAAAAAGATGGAATTCTCCGACTCATTCTATGAAGCAAACATATCCTTGATACCAAAGCCAGGTAAAGATACCACCAAAAAAGAAAACTATAGGCCAATTTCTCTCAAGTACATATATGGAAAATTCCTGAATAAAATCTTGCAAAATAGAATCCAATGATACATCAAAAAAGTAATTCACCATGACCATGTAGTATTTATAACAGGTATGCAAGTATGGTTCAATATAAGAAAAAAAAAAAATCAGTGTAATTCATCACATTACAAAGCAAAGAACAAGAACCACATGACCGTATCAATTGATACAGAAAAGGCCTTTGACAAAATCTAATATACTTTCCTGATAAAAACGCTCAACAACATAGGAATAGAGGAAAATTTCCTCAACATAATAAAAAGTATATACGCAAATCCAAGAACTGCTCTCAATGGAGAGTGAATAAAGGCATTCCCTTTGAGAAAAGGAAAAAGGCAAGGATGTCCACCATCACCGCTACCATTCAATATTGTATTGGAAGTCTTAGTGATAGCAACAAGATAGGGGAAAGAAATAAGAGGTATCCAAATTGGCAAAGAGGAGGTAAAATTATCTATCTCTATATGTAGATGATGCGATAGTATACTTAGAAAACCCTAAAGACTCAGCAAGAAAACTACTGGACATAGTTGACCAATTCAACAAAGTGGCAGGATACAAGACCAACATACAAAAATCAGTTGCATTTCTCCACAGTGACAAAGAGAATACAGAACTGGAGCTAAGAAAAATAATACCCATATTGTGAATAGCTAATCAGAAGATTAAATACTTGGGAGTAAATCTTACTAGAAATTCAAAGGAAATTGCAAAACATTACTACAAGAAACAAAAAAACCCCTGGATAAATGGAAGAATATACCTTGCTCTTGGATAGGAAGACTCAATACTGTGAAAATGAAAATCCTACAATAGGCAATCTGCATGTTCAATGCAATTTCAATACAAATATCATTTCCTTCCTTCAGTGAGATGGAAAGGCAAATTCAAATTTCATCTGGAATGGAAAGAAACTCCAAATAAGTAAAGCACTCCTTAAAAAGAGAAACAAGGTAGGAAGCATCTCACTCCCTGATTTCAAATCCTGCTACACTGCCGTAATGCTTGAGAAAGCATGGTACTGGTACAATATCAGACATACAGATCAAAGGAATAGAACTGAGGACCCAAAAATCAGCCCCTCAACCTATGGTCAAATGTCTTTTGACAAGGAGATGAAATCAGTTAAGTAGGGAAATGACAGCCTTTTTTAACAAATGGTGTTGGCAAAACTAGAAAACTATTTGTAGAAACTCAAGGAAGTCCCACACCTCACACCATACACAAAAACCAACTCAAAGTGGATCAAGGACCTAGAACTACAACCAAGGACTATAAACTTCATCAGAGAAAAGCTTGGAAGAACTCCAGGAGCCCTAATACACAACATGAACACTTCTAAGCATCCTGAAAAACGTACAACCAGGAGAGAATAAAATAAATGAATGGGACCTTCTAAGAATCAAAAACCTATGCACATTCCAAAACCTTCTCCAATAGAGTAAAACGGGAAGCCACAGATTGAGAAGGACTATTTGGTAATGACATGTATGATAAGGGACTTATATCTAGAATTTATAGAATACTCGAGCACCACAAGATACAAGCAAACAACCCACTTGCAAAAATGGGCACAAGATATAAAAAGACACTTCACCAAGACAACATTCAGATGGCGAATTAACACATGAAGAAGTGTTCAAAATCCCTCGCTCTAAAAGAGACAGATGTAAATCAAAACAACTATGAGATATCTCACTACACTAACAATAGCAAAATTCAACAGAGAAGCAAACTACAAATGATGGCGAGGTTGTAGAGAAACTGGAACCCTTATTCACTGTGTGTGAGAGTGTAAAATGGTGCAAACACTATGGAAGGCAGTATGGAGCTTTCTCAAAAAGTTGGAAATAGAAATACTATTTGACCCAGCAATTCTACTACTGGGAATATACTCTAAGGAAACCAGAACTGTCACCCAAACAGATATATGCATACCCATGTTTATTGCTGTGTTGTTCACAATAGCAAAGAGATGCAAACAACTCAAGTGCCCATCAACAAACAAATGAATAGAGAAGCTGTGGTATATTCACACAATGGAATACTATGCAGCACTGAAAAACAAGGAACTAATAAAATACTATACAAAATGGGTGACCCTGGAGGACATTATGCTGAGTGAAATATATCAGTCACAAAAGGAGAAAAACTGCATAATGTCACTATTATAAAACAGGAGTGACATGGGGGTTGGGGAAAACTAAGCAAAGAAGGGAAAAATAATGTACCCTGCATGAAACAGATGTGTGAAAGAATTGCTTAAAAGGAATATATGATTAGGTATGATTTGCATGACAACAGTCCAGAATAAGAGCTGCTTAGTAAAGTGGACTGGGGGAGGAGGGGGGAGATAGAAATTGTACAACAATGAACTAATTTTTTTCCCCCCAAAGAGAAAAGTGAACTGGGTGGGTGGTGGGCAGGGAGGAAAATGTGCAACAATGAATGAATGGAAATCCAAGTTGCCTATAATCTTTAATTAAAATCTCAATTAAAAAAAATAAAAAGATCATTGTCACTAGAATGGCAAACAGGTAAAAGAGAGAACAGGAAAAGACTGGATAGACAATGAACATATGGACAGACTAAGGATCATAGAATTGATGCCTTTGATCTGTAGTGTAGGAGAAGAGTGCTGAAGATACCATGGATTGCCAAAAGAACAAATAGGCATGTCTTGGAGAAGGTGCAGCCAGGGTGTTCTTTGAAGGCAAAGTATGTCTCACATATTTTGGGAAAGTTGCAAGAAGTTATTCCTTGGAGATGGACATCATGCTTACAAAGGAGAGGTGATAAGAGAGAGGAAGATCCTCAACTAGACTGACACAGTGACTGCGAAAATTAGCTTAAGTGTGTCAGAGACTGTGAGGATGGCATGAGATTTGACAGTGCTTAGATCAGTTGTTCACAGGGCCGCTCTGAGTCATATTTGATTCCACAACACCTAACAACACCACCCCCCACTGGAGTAGGTGAAGAAAAGGACTCTCTGAAGGTAATGGATGATTAGACATTATATGTATGATGATTAACAATCTAGAACAAGATAAACATTATAATGTGAATGAGAGGGCAAGTGAGTTAAAATGTTTATCAATGAATGAAAAACCCATCCTTTTGATAAATTTTCACTAAATTCTCAATAAAGGAACGTAAGTGCTGCACTTTCTCTAAGAAAAACAAAACACAAAATCAACCTACCTTATCTTTATCTAGTATTCCTGATCTGATTGATGCCAACATATGATAGATGGACCAAGTAAACCTGGAGATGATTTTGACACTTCTCTTTTGAAACAACCTCATGTCCAGTTTACCCATACATTCAGTTTTTTTAGTATTATCCATTTAACCTTCTAAATAGGTCTGAAACTTACACTCCTTCTTTTCCACCTTCATGACAGCAGTGCAAACAATTGTTCATTTCCATATAGTTGTTGTTACGCACCATGGAGTTAGAACCAACTCATCGCTTACTAGGGAGCAGGTTTTCAAAAGTAGAAAATCACACAGGCACAGAATGCCCATCCTTCTCCAGCAGAGCAGCAAGGGGAATCAAACTGCTAGCCTTAGAGTTGGTAGCATATTCTTTACCACTAGGCTAATACTATTATAATTACATCTTTAATGGTTTATATGCATCCATTCTGATACCCGTAAAATATTTTCTGAAACAGTAGGCATTGTGACCTTTTGAAAATGTAAATCTTGTATTATCATTACCTGGTTGCTCACCAAAATACTACAATAACCTTCTACTACTCTTAAGGGTGGGGGAGGAATTATTGATGGACCTTAAATAATCTGGTAGATGATATGGCTCTGTTTTGCCTGGTCTCATCTCACAAAGTGATCCAGTGCCTTTCTGGAGCCTACCTATAATGTGCTTCTGTCAGGCTCTCATACACACCGTGTTTCTTCTTGTCAGAAGGTCTCCTCTGCTCACACCTTCACTATCCACTGATTTTAAATGTACCTAACTCCCACTCATTCGTTAGGAATCTGCTCAAGCTTTATTCTACATGTAGGCATTCCCTCACTAAGACGAACATCCTTATAAGGCTCTTGGACATAGTATTTGTCACAGTTTCTTTTCACCTTTGGTATCCCATTATTTTATTATCATCTGTTTGTTTCTCACACTTGATTCTAACTTCAAAGACAGCTATGATGTCAAGTTTAACTCAACACTTTAGCTTTAGTGTCCAACATAACTATTAAAAACTATAGATTCCCAATACAAACTTTGTAATTAATTATTAATAAAGTATCTAACTCAAATTAATAAGCTATCATTACTTCAAAGCAAAGTTAATTTGCTATCCCTAAAATATTGGTGAACCAGACTGCATAAAAAAGAGAAAACACCAAGAAATATAAACAGTATCTTCTAATTTCAAGACTCTCCTAAAATAGGCTAAAAAAAAAAAAAAGGAAATCAATTTACATATGAATTGTATGCTTACCCACTGTCACTGAACAGGAACTCCAAATGAGTCATAAAAACTTCCCAGTGGGGCACACAGTAACGCTGTGCCAGAGAAAGAGCAATGCTGTAAACGTTTTCTTCCAGTGTTCTTGAAGAATATCCATCAGCAACAAGGAAGGGAAAGAGAAAAACAAGCACACATTACCTTAATCAGCAAAGAAAATGTTCATTAGGATTATTTTCTAGCTGAGAAAGGTACAGTCAGTACTCCAAAAAGACATTTCACTGTAATTCAAGAAAAACAATTCCAAAGGATTTTAAACTCTTGTTACTGTACAGCACTTCAGATTACTAAAGCATTGCCTAGACCAGACGTTCTCAACTCAGGGTGACTTTGCATCCCATACCCTCAGGATCTTTGTCAGTGCATGGACACATTTCTGATTTTCATATGTGGAGGAAGGAAAGGAATAGAATGTCATTGGCATCTAGTAAGTAGAAACCTGGGTTGCTACTAAACAGTCTAAATTTCATTTATGGAAGTTTCCTCTAGCAAAAACAATATAGTCCAAAATGTAGCTATTCTTTATTTCCTTACTTATATTCATATTCATAGCAGTTGTTTTCTGAAAGTATACAGTATCTGTCCTTCATTATCTGTACAAGCAGGATAACACATTTTTTCAGGGGTCAGGCAGAGAAGTTATAAAAGAATCATCATTTGGTTCCTTCCCACCTTTCTTTATATTTAATAGTTACTGAGCATATATTTGGTGCCAGGCAATATGTTAAACTCCCACAGTAGAAATAATAAATTATTAATGGTCCTTGTGCTTAAGGATCCTCATTTCATCACTGCATAAGTGAAGGCAGAGCTGCAAAATGGGAGGAAGCAAGTCCTTCAAGGATCCTTGCATACAAGATACTGGATTTATATTTCTAAATCACAACTGCTAACGCATTACACTATGGAAAATTTGAAGCACTTTACATAAGCCATCCAATGATTGCTGTGTATTTTCTAAGTAACAGATTTTGCAGAAAACTTATTATAGATTTATCAAAAGCATGTATTCGTCCTTTAGGACATACTTCAAATAGCATATGAGAGCTGGATACTTAGACAATGAAAACAAAAAAGCCCAAGAAAATATAATTGATGTTATAAGGCATGATGTATCTTACAAACTTTTGTTCTGCATTACCACCTTCTTATAAGAAATCATGAACATTAGACTAAGAATTACAAAATGCTTAAAGAAAAGCCAAGTGCAGTTTCAAAGCACCTAGGTTCAACTCCTGACTGTGTAACTATAAGTAACTCTCTAAAGTCCTCTCGATTCCCAGATTCCTCTTCCCAACAATGAGGAGGATGGACTAATTGATCTCAATAAAGTCTGTTAAATATGATATTAAAAGGCTCTATGAAGTTATGTCCCTTCAGGAAGAAATGAAATATATATATACATATACATACATACATACATACATACATACATATATGCATATATGTATATATATGTATGTGTGTGTGCATATATATATATTACTCTTTAGACCAGCTAAAAGTTCCTACAATCTTTCTATGATCTTTGCACTTAATATATTTTTTATTCTAGAGAAAACTTAGAGTATCTTCTAATTGAAGGGAAAAAAATTAAAACCTCATTCTCATTGAGATGCTCATGGCTGACTCTCCAGTAGGTTTTTAGGAGCCTGTAAATAGCACCAAAGGAGATTGTCCATCTTTTGCTGATGGATTTGAACTGCCAGAAGGGTTACATCTAAGTTAATATTACTATTCCCTACAGCCTTTTAACACTAGAGGCCCCTTGTAGAAAAGAAGTCTAAATTAAATTAAAATTAGAAAGCCCCAAGGCTATTTATTCCATGGATTTAAATAATTTAAAAAAAAAAACAAAAACAAAACATATGACAGTACTGCATCAGAATTATTTTTGAGATTTTAAAGAAACATATTGGAAAGAAGAATGAAGGCACAATTTAATCCCAGCTTCAAAAGCTAGAAGCTTAGACTAACCTGAACGCCAATGCTTCCTTGAGAGTGCAAGAAAGCCATGCATGGAGCAAGGACATACAGCTTTGCTGTGAGATGCAGCTAAGTAGAACTCATAGTATGTTCTCAGCACCTAAATAAGCTTAAGTTAGCTATTTGATATTCTGAAGTCTAATTTTTCTTAGCTATACAACAGGGGTAATAATATATATATTTAAAGGTGAAAGCTCCAGACAGTGGTGAGATGGGTCAGTTCCCATCAAGTAAAGAGGAAAAGACCAATAAAAACATTTACTAATTAACATTTTGAAGTATCTAACACTATTCCTCACTCATGATAAGCACTCAACACACTGTAATGTTAAAAATAGAATAACTTTATGTAATAGCTAATGTAGGTAATCATATTTTTCTATCTGACATGTAAGTAATCTAAGTAGTATGCTACTGAAACAGAAAATGGTCACCAGCATTAACACCAAAGGAGATTCGAAACTCAGTAACACTTATCTCTAGCCTCAAATGGTATGGTCATCTCACAGAAAGAGGAAGAGAGGAATATGGCTGCTGTTGAGCCTCTTATGAAAGAGACTGCTGTATCTTTTTCTGTAACCCCAAAATAGAGATATTCCTGAGGCCACAACAGTGGATCTCTGCTCTAGTATTAAGAAGACTGTATCTAACTTTTTTTTAAATCTTTTTTTAAAATTGAGATTTTAATGAAAGTTTATAAAGAACTTGGGTTTCCATATACCTAACTTTTAATATTCTTAAGAAATTAAACTGCCATATACTCAGAAATGTGACATTTACAATCTAGAATAAAAGACAGTACTATATTAAATTTCCACAATAAACTGAATTATTATCACCTGCAGTTATAATCTATCACCCCAAATACGATCACTTTGGTATTGGGCTATCAAAATGATTTCTTACAACTAATTCCCATCCTTTATATTCAAATCTGCAGGCTTAAAATGTTAACACTCTCTATTGATGTGGAAAAGTCCAAGCTTATAGCTACCATGAACATAAATCCTTAAAGGACTCATTCTGAAAATTAAACTTGTTCTTCTACACTTAAACCCAGCCCTTCACATGATAAAGGAATCTCTTACTCTGCCAGACCAAGGATAGTTTCCCTTTTATACTGGTCGTCTGCAGTAAAACGCTGCACGTCTACCCCTTTCCGAAGGCCCTGAAGGATCTGAGCCTGAGTGAAATCCAGAAGGCGCTCATTGTAATAGTGTAACTGCTTAGTCAGTGAAACGAGGTCCTCAGGCCAGGCTTCGTGTCCATAGAGAGTAACATGCTTGGTGACCATCTTGATTAGCTCTTTGGGATCCGCCTATGAAAAGTATGAAAAAAAAAGTATTTTTACAAACATTTTTATGTACAGGCTTGTGAAAAAGAGAAGAATATGTTTACTGGGCCTATTTGGCCATTTATATTGTTGCCATTTAATCAAAGTTCACGCCTGCCCTGAGAAGTTCACTTTAGAGGTGGGGCTTACCACAGTTTTGCAGACAACAAAGATTAGATGCAGAACCAAAACCAGAAGCGGATCTCTTGAATTTCTTCTCTGTCATCCTACCTTAAAACATCCATCAACTTACACAGTAACATATTCTTGCTTTATAAACTATATCAACCTATGGCAGATTTGTTCCCAACCATCTGCTCATTTATAACAATTCACCCTGGAACTAATTTTCATCATCATTGCTTCTGAATAATTTTTCTTTTGACCACCATAAGTGTTTTCAAGAAGAGAGATGCAGTTCAATAGCCACATTATAAATGCCTAGACAGCTGAGGAGAAGAGTACTTCCTCCAGGGATAAGTTGTGGGGAGGGAAACTCACTCATGTTCCTGAAATCATAAATACTCCCAGTTGCATAAAAAGCAAGCATCTAGCTGACTTTTACTCTGCTCAATTTAGGGCTCAATGGGATGTTGTACTGTAATTTTTAGTGGCTTCTCCAACAATAAAATTATTCAAATAGAACAGAACCGAGAATTCAATAGCTGACAGAAAGGAGAATAAGTGATTAACTGGCTACAATTATTTATAATAAACTTGGTCTGGATGTCAACAAAGCAATACCAGTTCAGCTATGATTATGGAATTACTTAATATGGAGCCTAACACTTGAACAGCATTAATTCAATCAGTCACAATTTCTGGAAAGCCACGGCACATATTTTAACATAAGCAAATTAAGGAGAGAAAAAAACCCAACCCTCCAGAATCTACCTTTGGTTCTCAGAAAGTTACTCCTAATTATAGCAAGCTGTCAGCATTTCAAAGTGTATGCCATTATTCTGAGCTGCACAGGAGATTTGTCAATGTCAAGTCTATATTACCAAACTTAGTGTGACATTCTCTCTCTTGATCCTATTAAGGAACAATCTGGGAGTACTGATAAAAAACAATTAAAGAAATCTTCCTGGATCCCAGCAAGTAAGTTTGAGAAAAAGTCAACACTGCTATACTTTCCCCCTTCTGATGTGTGTATAATGAGTCTAATGTTAAAAAAAACCAAAGACAGATGATTTAAGTCAAAAGATGTGGATTTGAATATTAAGTCTTCCACAAATAAGCTAAAAATATTTATCTTTCACACATTTAATACATTTTATGTACTGATTATGTTTCAAAAGGAGTCCAGGCACATAATATATCAGCTTGCTAGCCAAAGGTTTACAGTTTAAATTTACCAGTTGCTCCAAGGGGAAAGGATGGACAGTCTTTTCTTGTAAATATTTATAGCCTTGGAAACCCAATGGAGGTTCACCAGGAGTTAGGACTCGATTCTGATATGGGGGGTGGCTTTCTGTTTGGTTTTTAAATTATGTACAAAAAGGAGTCCTGTTGGTATAGCAGTGATTAAGAACTTGGCAGCCAACCACAATTTAGGTGCCTTATCACTAGCTGATCTTCATATGGAAGATGCCAGATGCTTCTGTAACGACTGCTACTTGGGAACTATGTGAGGAAATTCTACTCTGTCATACAGGATCACCACGAGTTGGAATCAACAACAGTAGTTTGTTTTTGTTGTTGTTATTACTATGAACAAGAAATACACTAAGAACACATGTTTCTCTTTGTTTCAGAAACTCAAGTCTACTAAAGATGATAAAATAATAGTAAAAGTGTCATTCAAAAAAATAATAATGAAAAGTATGTGATATATGTGTCTGTCAGATACTCCTCTAAATCTGAACATTCAGATTAAGACAGACTAGGAAGAAGGATTAGCCACCCACTTCTGAAATAGCAGGCCTCTGAAAACCCTATGCACAACAGAACACACGCAGATTAACAAAAAGGGCAACCTAGGTAGAACCATCAAGT
>NW_006399759.1:27478560-27491017 GCF_000299155.1 Elephantulus edwardii | reverse complement strand
GGTGACTGGGGTAATTGGGATGGGTGTGTCAGAGGCGGTGCGGTTGGCGCAGGATAGAGCAGGGTTTAGAGCTGTCGTGCATAGGGTCGCTATGAGTCGGAAACGATTCGATGGCACATAACAACAACAACAACATGTGATATATGTATGGACAAATGTAATGGGAATATGAGGAGGTAGGTCGTGGGCAAGAGCCATGGATGTTTTACTGGTGATAATGTCTAGGCTAACGATCCAGGTACTAGTAGCAAAAAGGTCAGTAAAAAATTGGCAGACAGATTCCAGCAAAGGGTAGTGTATATGCTAAGATCTAAATGTAAGAAAGAATATGAAACATGCTAAAACTTCAATCTCAATGGCCAAGACAAGTGACAAGTCCAGAAATATAAAGGTGGTGATCCAGAATGATTTTGTAGCTGTTTTTTTTTTAAAGAGTGCATTACCCAGATGACACAACCCTGCTTGCTGAAACTGGGGAGGATCTGAATCGCTTGCTGCAGAAGGTCAAGGACTGCCACCTTCAATATGGATTGAAGCTCAATATCAAGAAAAAGATTCTCATCACTGGGCTGGTTGATGATGAAGATCATGAAGAGACTGAAACTGCTGACAGCTTCAGTTTGCTTGGCTCTACAATCAACACTCTTGGTACCAGCAGACAGGAAATTAAAAGACGAATTGCATTGGGAAAGTCTGCTGTCAAGGACCTCTCCAAAGTATTGAAGAGCAACAAAGTCAGTTTGGAGACAAAGGTGCGCCTGATACAGGCCAAGGTCTTTGCCACTACTTACTACGCATCAGAGAGCTGGACAATGACTAAGGATGTGCTAGAAGAACTGATGCCTTTGAGCTGTGGTGTTGGAGAAGAGTGTTGAATATACCATGGACTGCTAGGAGAACAAACAGGTTCATCCTGGAGAAGGTGAAGCCAGGAGCCTTGGAGTCAAGTATTCTGAAGCTTCATCTGACATATTCTGGATATGTTGAAAGGTGGGATCAGTCCTTTGGCAGGGTGGAGGGACAGTGCAGGAGAGGAAAATCCTAGATGAGATGGACTGATTCAGTATGGAGTAATGAGGATAGGTGTGCTGGAAGCAATGACATGGGCAAGGGATAGAACAGGTTTTAGGGTCGCTATGAATTGCAGGTGACTCGACGACACATAACAACAATAATATAATAAAGAAAAGAAAAAGTTTCTAAAATTTTTGTGAGCTCAGACGTACAACGGTTAAAAAAATAATTTCATCGCTATCATAAACAAAGCTGGGTAAAAAAATGGAAGAGAATAGAGCAAATGTAACTGTCAATAAATGGTTAAATGAGAATTATATGCATCTGGATATTATTTCTGGCAATGGTAATAAGGGGGAAAGTTTCTATGCCTTAGCTCTTGGTACCTATTTGGCTAACATTTAATGCAGCCTTCTCTCTACCTGCTGATCAAACATGCACCAGCATACATCCTGTCACTGACACAGCCAATGGAAATTGCTATCAAGAAGCCAGGCAGCCCCCCTTTATTTGCTCTGTCCTTAGGTGTGCTCTGCTCCTCCTGCTTGCTCATTTCATATTTCATCTGGTTAACTAATATGTTTCTACTCAGCTGTTGCAAGCAAGAGCAAATATTCAATGATAAGGGTTTGAGGATAGCAAGGACTCCTCTGTGCTTGTTCTATGACAGAGTCCCAAGTATCTCAGCTTTACACTCTACCAGTAAACCCACCTTTACCAATACAATGAAGAAAATTATTCATTATATATACAAAAGCCATGGAAGGGTTTAGAGCTTCTATACATACGGTCATTACGAGTCACAGGCAACTTGTTGGCACATAACAACAACATATTACAGTGGTTATTTTTTATTTAAGCCTCTTGTTTATAGAGTCGACAAGACCTCAGGAAGTGCCTTCGTATTTAAAAGTCAGTTGTTATTATATTTTGGAGGAATACTCTTCTAAATGGTACAGTACTCTTCTGTCAATTTGCTATACTGAGGTAACCTAGGGATGCTGTTGGAGTGTTAATCATTGGGGTGTCAAATGGCATAATGGTTTTACGTGGTAGACAGTGTTTGGTGGAGCTCCCAGTTTAAGAGAGGCTTGGAAGCAGGAGTGGCATCCACTTCCTAAATAACATGCCTCTGGAAACTCTATGAACTTTGAGAAGTGATGATAGTTATAGAAAGGCCTTTTGTTCATACGGCTGCTAAGAGTTGTGCTTGACTCAATGGTAATCAACAACAACATACAAAAGCTTGTGGTTCCAAACTAAGGGCCTGATATAAGTTTTAATCAGCCAACTTAATTCTGTGGTACCAAGTTATTTTTTTTTATACTACTCAAAGAACCTTTCTCCTGCAAGTTTCTCACAGTTTTCATTTTTGATATTTTGTTTTCTACTACCTTTGGGATTGGTACCAGCATGAGGATACTGGCCTTCATACTTTTTAAGCTGAACTGAATGTTATAAATAAAATATTCTCCTCTCTATTATTTCCATTTTCTAATTTATGAAATTAACTAATGTGAGTTATGAAATGAATGCCAGATAAAGAGCAAATTTCCAAAATGGCAGAACATTGTTATAATGAAAATAAATACTGGTACTCAAATTTATCTAGGTTCTTCTTTATTTTCTGCAAAATGTTTAAAGTCTTTACATATAATCTTAATGTTCACATGTAACAAATATAACGTATTACTTCTACTGGGTAAAGAAAATGACTTGATATATTTCCACCAGGTAAAGAAAATGACTTGACACACTGAAATAAGCACATGTAAATAAAACTTGCTAGCTTGTGCAAATTATTTGACGAACTTTAACCTTCAGTGTCTTATCTAGAAAACATTGTGAAAGCATAAGAGATAAAATAAACAAAGCAAGAATTAACTCAAAGTGAGGGCTCTATTAATGAATGAGAGTGAGTAACTTATTCAAAGACATACACTAACCAAATTTTAACAGTAACTTTATGATACAATTTAGGGAGCACTGGTAGCCTAGTGGCAAGAAGCTGTGCTGACGGCATGCAATTGTGAAATGCATCCATGTTTTGTAATGTTTTAAGAGTTCTTTGTTTTATAATACTGAACAATATTCCTTTTTGTGAATATACTGCAGTTTTGCTATCCATTTGTTTGTTATTGGGCACTAGTTGCTTCCATCTCTTTGCTACTGTGAATAGCACAGCAATAAACATGTGTGTGCATACATCTGTTTTGAGTTGTGGCTTTGTGTTTCTTTAAGATATATTCTGGTCAAATGAAATTTCTATTTTCAACTTTTTGAGAAAGCACAAGACCACCTCCATACTGGCTGTACCATATTACATTCCCAACAGCAAGCAGTGCATGAGAATTCCAATCTCTACACGAACCCACCAGTATTTGTTGTTTGCTGTCCTGCTGAACTATTGTTGCTGGGGTAAGGTAATATTTAATTGCTGTTTTGATTTGCATGTCTTTAATAATTACGGATTCACAAGTGTTCTGGAGGTTTTGCAATTATTATCAGTGCTAACCACAATTTGTTGTGATCTACACAGTCAAATGTTTTTGCATAAGCAACAAAACACAGATAACCTTTTTAGATCCTTTCTGCTTTCAGCCAAAATCTATCTGACATCAGCAATGATATGCCAACCTGCTATGGGTCAGCTATGGCTTGGTTCCCACTCAATGGTATACAACAACACATTATCCATTTACTAAATTTTTTCTATCCTCTCCATTCTCAGTCCTAGTAACCATCCAAGAATGGTATTTTCTGAGTTTAAACCTTTCTTTAGCATTCTATAATAGTTAGCATTTTATAACAGTTTTGTATATACCTGTCCTTTTGTAACTGACTGATTTCTTTCAGCATAATGTCTGCTAGATTTAGTAAGATTATGCAGGGCTTTGAGAATTCTTTTTCTTTAGTGTTTCAAAGTATTCCATTGTGTGGATGTATCACAGTTTATCCATTTGTGCACTGATAGACAACTGGGTAAATAATGCAGCAGGAAATATAGGTGTGCATATATCTATTTGTGTTCCAACTCCTTGTTCTTTCGGATATATACCCAGTAGTAGAATTGCTGGATCAAGTATTATTTCTATTTCCAGCATTAATGATAATGTGTGTAAACACAAAAGCACAGATAATGGTAGGTGTTCAAGCAGATATCTGATTTGATCTGTATTGTCATGTTTCTGATATTTTTTCTTCTTTAATGAAGTATTGCAGAATCATAAGCAAGATAACTATTTTTATGTAATTCCTTGATATAAGTATACTTCCTTTCAAAATTCTGTTCTACGAAGATGCACAAGGTATACAGGTATTCTATTAATTCTCTCCTATGAGGTTCTGAAGTCTTCAAGTTTATGAATCATTAAATACACATAGTGACAGAAAGAATAATTATAATAATTTATTTGTAAAACAATGCATGAGGAAATTACTCACAAACCTTCAAAATTTAAAAGCAACTACAGGACATGTTACCGAGGCATTCAAGAGCTGTGGTCAAGCTTTCTTGCTTCTCCCTTACTGAGCTCTCTACTTCAATACCCTTTCCCCTTATCCTTTCTGAGAAGGTCCCTATGAATGCTCTATAATCAGCCTCACATCAAAAATGACCAACATTTTTGTTGTTGTTGTTCAGAACAAATTTAAATTCCCTTTTCTGCACTTAAGTTCAATTATATGATCCAACAGTATGGAAGCTTTTAGCCACTAAGAGGTTTTTGAAGGACATAAAGTCATAAAGGGCAGTTTTAAAATTTTCCATATTTAGTATTCAATGTGTTATCACAAAATGTCACAGGCTGAAAAGCTAACAACACAAAAAAGACATAAAAAATTTAAAAGGCAAGTTTGGAGAATTACAAATATTCTTTCCCTCATCTTCAAGAAAGCTCGGTAATGTAGTTTATGAGCGGAGGTGGGAGTAAATACAACTCTGGGGAAAACACCAATATGGTCAAGGCTTCCAAAGAACAAAATGTACATATCCTTTCGTGTGTGTGTGTGTGTGTGTGTGTGTGTGTTAAATCTTTTTTAAAAATTGAGATTTTATTGTAAGTTTATAAAGAACTTGCATTTCCATTCATTCATTTTTGCACATCTTCCTCCCTACCCCCTCTCCCCCAGTTCACTGTTTTCCTTGGAAAAAAAGATCTTTCATTGTTATACAGTCTGCATAGTACATATCCTTTCTTAACAAGAGAATACCTAATGACTTCACATACTGTTTATTCTCTCTCTTTCTCTCACACTTGCTCTCTCTCATTGTCCTTGAATCAGAACCGACTCACAGCTGACCCTCCCGGTGGTTTTTTGAAGCTATTAATTCTATCAACAGAAACTGCCCATTTTTCCTCCAATTTTTTCTGCCCATTTTCCTTGGGGATTTGAACTGTGAACGAGGTGCCTCCTTTGGGTTAGCAGCACAACTCCTTATGGGCAATGCCACCAAAGTTCTAGTTGTTGTTATGTCAAGTCCAAACTGATTCTCAAGAAGAGTCATAGCTGACTCCCAAAAGGTTTTCAATAGGCAGTAAATCTCATGGGAGGAGACTGCCTATCATTTTCTTGAGGAGTACCTGAGGAATCGAACTGACTGCCTTGGAGTTGGCTGCACAACTACTTACCAGAGTTCCCTAGAGTACTAATAAATTTATCCTGCTTAATGGTAACAATTTCTTAGTATTATCATTTGGAAAGTTTTGAGCAGGTGGTGTATTTCCCCTATAAGGTTTTTATTTTGCTGAAGATAATGTTCTACTTTATATTTTCATTTAACAGCTAAAATCACACACACACATACACAGTTTAGATATAGTCTACCAAAAAGTTTTAAATTTCATCCCCTGCTGGATCTGTTTTCTTAGTATATAAAGACATGTTTCTATTTTTAACTGATTTCATTTTCTAAAAACTTTTAAAAAAGAATTCCAGGAGAATCATACTTCAGACTGTGTTTGCAACCATTACAAAGTAAGAAGATATCAGTCTTAAAATAATCAAGGTGTAGAACAGTGTGTACAGCTTCTCCACACTTGTGTAAAATAATAGTTACAGAAATACAAACACCCATAAGCTACTTCTGAGGAGCTGTACTGAATTTTCAGGCATACCATTTGCATTTCTTTGATCATACATCTATTATTTTTTAAAAGCAAAAACTAACTGATAGAGGGAAAGGAAAATTTTTTTCCAAATGACTGTTTGCCAATTCTCATTCTATTTCCTTACAAAGGAGGATGAAGACAGAGGAAGGCTGCCCCGAAGACCATCTAGGAAATCTGTCAAGATCAAGGAGCCTCTGCTGGCTAGTTCACACACTGCTTCCTTTTAAGCTACATTTCTCCTTTTTTATTCAAAATAACTCCACAAATTATGTCAACACTTACTCAAACCTAGTAATCTACCTAAGTTATTATTCCTATAGTACAGATGGAGAAAAAAGAAAATACGAAAGGACTGTATAATTAGAAACAAATTGAACTGACAACTGATTGAAAGCTAAGCTTCAGTCAGCATTATTATGTGTAGACAATACATTGAAACTACTTTGATGCTAACGTTTAAGATAACTCATCAGGAGTTTATCAATCAAATTTCACCAGTCCTGTTCCATGCAGAGGAAGTAGCTAAAAAGACTCAAATAATGCATAACCTGGTAGTCAATTTTAAATAATTTAATACTTTTTCTTTACTTAAAACAAATGTAGTAGGGAGCTCTGGTGACCTAGTACAGGAAGCTGCTCTGTGATCCCGAAGGCTCACGCATGGTTTGGATCCACTAGATGCTCTGCTGGAGAAGGAGGGGCAATCTCCTCCTGTGCCAGTTCAAGCTGACTTGACGATATACAACAAGAAAGAAAAAAAAAAACCAAAAAACAAAACCAAACACCCAACAAATGTACTGAAAGCATCCAGTTATTTTACCTATCTCTGATTCCTTTAAATCCAAGAGAATGAAGACTCAAAACTGAAAAAAAAACCCCACCAAAAACCAACAACCAAACCCAAAAGCCTAAAGGATACCCTAACACATAGCACTTGAAACGACTCCAGCAAATATTTCTGTGACAATAAACAGTCACTGAGCTTATTAATAATTTACTAACAATGGGCTAGAGCTTGGATCTATAGAGATGTATATAGCTATGCATATGGCTCCTGCCTTCAGATAATACCATCAACTGAGAGGAAATAGGCATGCTTCAGTTACAATAATCTAAAAGAACTGCTTCAATATAGTGTAGACACCAAGAGTGAAAAAGGCAAAAGATAGCTGGAGGAGAGATGCTGAGGAATCAGAAAGGAGACTCATTTTAATTCAAAGGAAGAGCATTACAGGCAGAGAAAATGATATCTACATGGACATGTAAAAGATTAAGTTTGAAGAAATATAAATTCTGTGTAGATAGGACACAATCTTCAAAGGAATTGCTGATGGTGTCAGTCATACTCAAGTCAGCTTGGACTTACAGGAACCCTACACACCTTGACTGACCCTGTGCAATAGCCCAATCTTCACTGTGCTTAAGCCTTTGGCTAGAGTGACTTCGTCCATCTCAGTGAGGGTCTTCTGCTTAGTGCCAGGCTACAAAGTGGGGAAGCTAGAAGGAAATAAAGGTCCTGCCAGTTTACTGAGAATCTTATGTGTAACATATAAGTAATTAGATTTTACCCAATAGACATGAAAGAATATATCAAAACACTCTGCTGTGAACTCTCATTAGATTGCAATGCCACAAAGATAACTCCCCAGTTAAACAAAAAAAAGTAACATTACTTCATTGGAAACAAAGTTGTGGTGGAGCACTGTCCAGGTAAAAGCAGGTAAAGGCTGGAATCAGAGGCTGCGAGTGAGAAGCTGCCACGTTCTACCAGAGAAACTCTCAGTAAATAACCAATTTCTATGACTCATAATTTCTGCAAAAACATTTTCTCTTTTGCAAAATGTGTTTGCTTGAATTCAGGATCAAACAGCAGAATATATGTGAATAGTACTTGTAATGTAGATATTTCAACTGTGCTCTTGAGAATTCCTACAAAGACTCACGTTGACTGTTGTTGTCACATCTCTTCCTGACACTTCTACAGTCAAAATGGAGAAATATCCCAACAGATCACAAAGAAATCTGGTTAAAGATTATATTTCTGTCACTTAGCAATTTTATTGTTATGTGCCGTTGAGTTGCTCACGACTCACAGTGACCCTATGTACAACACCCCTAAATTCTGCTCTGTCCTGTGCCAATCGCACTCTCTCTGATACATCCATCCCGATTAACCCAGTCACTGAATCAATCTACCTCATAGAGGGCCTTCCTCTCCTGCACTGTCCCTCTACCCCCCAAGCATGATGTCCCTCTGTACATTTAGCTATAGAATTAGACAATTCTTCTCTGCTTTTAAATATATACTGGAAGTGTTTGCTACATCCCGGAAATATCATGGAAAAAATATCATATATACTGTGACATTAGCCTAAAAGTTGACTTTTTTTTTAACCTTTAGAATTGGCACCCTTCCACCTCCAGCTACCCTACCTGCAGACACATGGTCTTGAAAATCATCACAGTTGTGGGACTTGGATAAGAGAAAGAGTAGTGGCAAGACTTGAGGTGAACATAACTTTTGGGAGACTGGAGGGAGGTCCTCATGGCAAGACCCTGGAGACAGTGGTAGAGAGATTGTGGCAGTGCTGTGGAGAAACTGTGGCAAGGTGTGACCTGAGTCTTCTTGTATTTATGCTGGCCTCAGTTAAAAGTTTATGCTAGTCTTGCCAGATGCTTGAAAAGGTGACTTAAAGCTACCCAGAGACAAATCTTGCTGGATGATTTGGATTTGACTGCTGAAGTGAAACCAGAGTCTGGATTAATTGAGGAATTATGTCTTGGAACTTGGACTTTTTTGGGGTGTTATTCTTTGCCTCCTCTACTTGCCAAATTACT
Source organism: Elephantulus edwardii (assembly GCF_000299155.1). Taxonomy (NCBI): domain Eukaryota; kingdom Metazoa; phylum Chordata; class Mammalia; order Macroscelidea; family Macroscelididae; genus Elephantulus; species Elephantulus edwardii. The sequence goes on along the minus strand of NW_006399759.1, from coordinate 27,482,054 downwards.
ACCCTAAAAACCCTATTCTCAGTATCACAACAGTGAATCTGTAAGTTAATAACAAATAAACAAACCTCTTGCTGTTGGTGTGGCTCTAGAGGAACCACGGTACTTAGATATGGGCCCTCTACCTGCTTTCTGCTCTGGGGCAGTGAGGGGCTGTGCTATTCTTACTCCCTCTGGCCCTTTCAGAGAGACGATCATGATCCTGTCTCTCCATGTCCCATTTCAGCTTCTAACATATGACATACATAGGCTCAGTGATACTCCTAAGCCTTTGTTACTGGTGGTCCCTCAGTCTGATATGCTCTTCATCTAGAGCTGTATGATGCTTCCTTAGGTCTTCATGTAAAAGTCACTTTCTTTGTTCAGGTATTTCTGATCATATTTAAACTAACACTCTCTCTCTCTTTCTTACTGTCCTATCTCCTTTGCATTATGCTTTCACAGGTCTTCTCTCCAACAAAAAGTATTTTGCCAATAAAACAGTGAACATTTGTTTATGATGCTGCTTTTCTCAAAATTTCTTTTTGTTGAAAATATGCCTAACAAAATATACATCTAATCAACAGTTTGTACATGTACAGTTAAATGGCTTTGGTGACATAATTCTTGCTATCTCTATCCATTTTTATTTATTATCATTAATGTAGACTCACTGTTCCCTAAGTAAATGTCTCCTCTTAGTCTTACAGTTACTGTTCTGAATTTGAAAATTCTTTAAAGAAGCACACTGTTTCAAGTGAACACTTTAGCTGAGCTCAACTTAAGGACAAAGTCATGAGATAGCTCTAGCTAAAGACTCAAAGGACTAATTACCTCAGGGCAACAGATTCAAGGGTTTCTCTAGTCTTAATGGGACACATTTCTATAAGAATTTGAAATTCTGCCCACATTTTCCCTCTTTATGATCAAGATTCACTGTTTGGAAACTTGATCAAAGGGTACAAGGATTTTTTTTATTATTTTTGTGTGAATGTACCGTCAAATCAGATCTGACTGGTATAGGAGGAGATTGTCCCTCCTTCCCCGACAGAGCATCTGGTGGATTCGAACCGTGCGCTTCTGGGATTGTAGTTGCAGCTCCTTGCCACTAGGCCACCAGAGGTCCCCTGGATTTTTTTTTTAGTACTTAGTTTCTTACTGTTTCCAAAGTATCTAAAATAGTGCCTGTAATAATCACATGAAAAAATATTTTATGAATACACATACACAAACTCAGTGTGAGAGAATTCAAGTATCTCATATGCATTATAAACATATTCATTACTTTTTCAGACGGTAATCAGAAACATTTGTTTAGTGCCTGGTACCTTTACCTAAGCTGCTCTAAGCATTAAGAATGCCATAAACATGGAGAGCACATTTAAATAGCTTGTTGTCTAGAGAGAGGAAAAGCATATGAACTCAAATAATAAAGTATAAATGCTAAATAATAAAGGTAAGAACAGGGCAGTACAGAAACACATGTAGGAATGTCCAGTATGGCTTAGGAAAATACATAAAGCTCTCTTGGTGAAATAATACCTTATCAAAATGGCTAAGCAAGGAAATAGAGGGATGAAACATTACAGTAAGAAAGTATAGCATGTTTAAAGGCACAGAACCAGAGAACACAAAGAAGAAAGTTCAGAATGTCTGAGAAATTGTTAAGTAGATTGACATGGTTAGAACAAGAGAAAATGAAGTTGGAGATACAGAAGCCAGATCATGGTAGAATATAGAGAGAGTAGAAACTAATGAAAGACGTTAGGTAAGATAACTAGGTCTCCCTTTGAGAAAGACTACTTTGGCAGCTGGTGTGGGTGGGAGAGAAGACATAAAAGTCAAAGTAATAAATGCGGCTTGAACTTGAAATTGTTGCTACAGTAGTTTAGTAACAAAATATAAACATCTGAAGTAAGCTAAAGTCACTGTGACTAAAAACCCACTAACATCAAGTTAACAGATTTACAGCAACCTCAAAGGACTAAATATAACTGCCCATATTGTTTAAAAGTCTGTAAATCTTTACAAAAGCGGACTTCTCTATCTTTCTCTTGTGGAGCAGCTGGTGGGTTCAAACCTACAAAGACAATAAGCTAGAGAGGTATTAAATTCTCCCCACTCTCCCCCTGACAACATCTGTCTGGGAGAATATTGCACTTTGACGGGTAAAGTATCTCCTTTCAAACCAAAAAACAAAAGTTTTTCCAAAGTAACCAAGAAGGCTATGGAGAAGTAGCTGGTTCATTACCTTGGTACATGTTGTTATGGAGCTACTGGTGGGCACATTTATTTTTGCCCTGGGCAGCTACAAAATTAGAAAGGATGGTGAGCCATCATTACTAGGCCACACAGAAGAACTGCTCAGAAGAAGAAAAAAAAGAAAAGAGAAAAAAAGAAAAGAGAGAATGACTCAGCAAAGCAGCTTTATTATGTTGTTAGCTCACACTATACTATTATACTATGAAAGGAGATCTACTTCAGCACTTAAGATCTCATGTGCTTTATATCCTTTCAGAAAGCTAAGTCAAATATATTTGAAAGACTCAAACTACTTGGTGTTTTTTATTTTATTTTAAAAACCACCCCTCCCCCCAAAAAAATACTTTTATCAAAGTAAAGCTTCATTTTGTTTTAGCATAGTGTTTTAGAGGAAATTTTCTGGTACTTGTACTCTGACATATGTTGGCTGCCATGTGCTGTTAAGTTGGAACTGACTCAGCTGAACTTTCAGCGCATTTTTTAGAGGCAATTAATAGCATAGGAGGAGACTGCCCCCTTTCTTCCCATGGAGCAACTGAAGATCTAAACCACAGATCTCTGGGTTGGCAATGCGATGTCTTGCCACCAGATCTCCCTATGCTTACATATGTAGCACTTAGGAAAGCATAAGGGTGTTTAGAAGCCAACGTTCAAAAATAATCTGTAAGTATTCTTTGTTAGCCATTCAAATGAAGGTAAAAAAAGAAAAAGATCAAGTACACTCTTCCAGAAAGGTGTTTACACTTATACAGCTGCTTCATTGCCTTAATTCACAGTAGGCCAATGAACAATTTCTTGTGCTATTTAAAAACCAAAACATATATGAGATATAAAAAGAAGAAGAAAGAGTATAAAGCAGTTGCCAGATACTGTAAATCAAAGAGGAAAAAAGAAAATAAGTCTTGGTTCCCTAAACAAAGTTATAGCGAGTAGTTTAATTAAGGAAAAAGTTGGTTTCTAGGCCAATTATTACCAACATAATAAAACTATAAATAAGAAGTACATATACCTAATAATAATAATACCCTGATAAGATTAAAATGAAAATTCATAGATAAAAATCACAGACATCTGCGATGAATAGAATGGTTTCATACACTTCCAAGTTCTTGGTTCTGTTTTGTATGCTTAATGCAGCTAAAATTTTAAAATAAGTTACACAATATGCTTCCAGTTGGAGGAAAAGGAATCTTGTCTAAATGACCTGGATGTTAGATATATGCACATGGTTGTTGTTGTTATGTGCCGTCGAGTCG
>NW_006399759.1:27454357-27477640 GCF_000299155.1 Elephantulus edwardii | reverse complement strand
ATTAGCACAATTAAATGTTCTGGGATTCCCTTTCTTCTCAGAGTCAGCCACAGTTTGTTATGATGCACACAGTCAAATGCCTCTGCATAATCAATGAAACACAGATAGACATTCTTCTGGTATTCCCTGCTTTCAGGTAAGATCCATCTGACATCAGCTACAATATCCCTAGTATCCACAAGGTAGATTTGAAATTCTAATCTATTTGTTAATCTACTTTGAAAATGATCAATTAAAAGAATATCTTAAAGTTAATAGAGCATCCAGTGTCAAGAATTAAAAATAGTTTCTATAAATAAACATAAGGAACTGTGACCTAGTGCTAAGAAACTGTGCTGCCACCAGCTGTTCCACAGGAGAAAGATGGGCAATCTCCTCCCATGCAATTAACTGCCTCTATAAACCTGCCAGAATGTCAGCTATGGGTCAGTTCTGACTGTATAATACACTACAACAATCTCTTAGTTGTGTACTTACTGAAGAAAGGGAGCTATGGTAGCCTACTGGCAAAGAGTTCCACTCTCAACCCAAAGGCATGTAGTTCGAATTTACTAGCTGCTTCACAGGAGGTTAGACAATCTCCTTCCATGCATTTTGTAGTCTCTGAAAATCTGCTGGAGAGTCAGCTATGAGTCATTTCTGACTCAAATGCATATAACAATATCAACAGCAAAGGACTTATGATTTGTCCCCATAATCCCCTCAGAAATTAGCAAAAGTTATATAAAAAGATGCTTGGAGTTTAGTAGCAAGTATGTCTTGACATTTTCTCTATGCAATTACCATTCTTTGGCATAAAAAGAGAAAGGTACAGCACTGGATAGAATTATGTTGTCACCCTTGCTACATTAGATAGTGCCATCTTCCATTTAAGAACCCTGATGACATAGTGTGCAACATATTGACTGGGATGTTAACCAAAAGACTGCAGGTTTTTTAAACCACTAGGTCACTCCATAAGAGATTCTCCTCTTGCAAAGAAACCCATTAGGAGACTGCTGTGAATTGGAAAGGACTCAACTGCAGTAAATTTGGTTATTTTTGCTGTTGTTTTTAACTCCCATTTGGGCAATGAATTAAAATCAATTCTCCATTAAGCATAAACAGCCACTTTAACTTCTCCCGACTACTCTCAAAAAGCTCTTATTGTCATCAAGTTGGAACTGATTCACAGCTGGCTCTGCAGTGGGTTCTCAAAGAGGGGAAACTGCATGAGAAGAGACTGACCATCTTTCTCCCAAGCTGCTGGTGGGCCGGGGTTGGTAGTGTTATCTCCTTATCTACTATGCCAACAGAGCTCCTGACTAAGAACTCCATAAAATAAATGATGGGAAAACAAAAGAACAAACCAAAATAAAATACCAGAGAAAAAAGTTAGCATTCATCATAAATATCAGAAGCTCTACATGTTACTAAAGCCTGACAAATCAACATCATAAAACGCTGAAAAAGGCAGTACTTGTCTGCTGCTTGAAAAGCACTCCACAGGCAGGTATTTTCTGGGTCATAAAAAAAATCCAACTTATGTACAATATGTAGTTATAAAACACTCTCCATTAAGTCTATTACATTAAAATTTCAATTCATAAAATGGTTTGTAAATACACCCAGACATTACTCAGCGAAACATACCCAAACTTCTTATTAGAGAAGGGCCAAGATGGTGGTGCCATGAGACACACTTTGCCACCCCTCTACACTGAAGGCCTGCAAAAAAACTAAGAGACACACGCAACAGATGACAAAGGTAAAACCCTGAACATCAAAGGGAAGAATGAAACATTAGATCAGACACTGATACACAGCAAAACAAAGGCCCACAAACATGGAGTGACACAGAATAGAGGAGGTATGCCAGGTGCTCTGGTGAGAGGACATCCTTAGACAAATCCAGAAACAACCTTGACAGAAAATGACGGTAACTTCACAGAATTCCCCATAAAAGGTGAAAAGTACAGTGGATTTGGTTATTTTTGCTGTTGTTTTTATCTTCCATTAGGGCACTGAATTAAAATCAATTCTCCATTAAGCATTCACAGCCACTCTAACTTCTCCTGACTAGTCTCAAAAAGCTCTTACTGTCAAGTTGGAACCAATTCACAGCTGAGCAATACAGAGTGAAGCAAGATGATGATAAAATGATCCAGATTTGAGAAGCAAAGGATAGGAAGGAGGGTGAGAATTTCAAAGATCTTGGCATTCACAGTGTGTGGAGAAAACCAGGACCTAGAGAGTGGTCTTTTGAAGTTCACAGTCACAGACCATTAGGGTCAGTAGTGCACATGAAGTAACACTGGTGTATAGTCACAGAACAGAGTACTATGTAACACTAAAAAGAAAAGAAAAAAAAATTCTCCAAACTGCCTAACTGGGAGAAATCTAAAGGACATTATGCTGAGTGACATGTTAGTTAAAAGACGCAAATGTTATATATGACTACCATTACAAAAAGCTCAAGAAAAGTTTATATCTATAGAGAGGCAGAATCATTCTTGGATGGTTAACAGGAATGGGAAAGAAGAAAAAAGGTGGTAAAAATAGGTAACAGACATAATAAAACGGGTGAAAGGAAAGGCAATATACAATAAGGGGATGATCTGTACAATATCATTAAAGAAAAGTAAGACACAGAAGTATAGAAAAATTAATGGAAATTTTTATTGCAAAGAGGAAGTGGGAATAGTGTGCTGTAATACTATGTTGTTGTTGTTGTTAAGTGCTGTTAAGTTGTAGACGACTCATAGCGACCCTATGAATGAAAGACCTTAATACTTGTATAACTTTGGTCATTTCTCCATGTTCATAAAGTTTCCGGAGGCAAGCCATCAGAAGTGGATTCCACTCCTGCTTCCAAGCTTGATTTAATCAGGAAGCTCCACTAAACACTGTCCACCATGAGTAACCATTTTTACATTTGGCACATCAGTGTCACCGTGTTTATTTACTATCACAGCAATCACGAGTTATCTCTGTACAGCAATGCACAGACCAGTGCTATACCACCTAGAAGAATGTTTGATAAAAAACAATTTAAACCAGCAGCCCTCAGGCCTTAATGGGTTTTTAACTAGGAGGCCTTACCATCTCACTTCACTCCCCTTAGTGAATCAACTTTCCACCCTAATGCTCAACAATCCCAGCCAACAAGCTTCTATAGATCCCAGATCATGTAGATGTTTTTCAAAATGAATTCCAGCCCCATGCTGCCAACCCTATTGAGTACTAAAATTAACATCACAGGACAAAAATATGTAGGAATAGTTGAGTAAAAAGTTAATTTGTTTTATAAACTTTCATTCAAATCACAAAGAAAAGTATCTGTCCTAAAACTAAGACATGAACAGATAAAAAGAAATAAGGGCATCTATAAAATCCAGATAATTTATAAGAAATCACTTAGAATCAAAAGCATCAGACAACTTGAGGTTTAGACACATTACCCTCAACAAGATACCAATCTAAATAAAGCTCACAAGTAAAATAAAGCTGTATTACTGAAAACAAGAAAGCAGAAATGGCAATTTTTTAAAAAAGGAGGGGGAATAAATAATGTAGTTATGGATATTGTACATACAGAGGAAGTAAAAATGAAACCAAGTAATAACAGACTATTGGAAAACTTAGCAATATAAAGGGAAATTTCAAAGTAATCACAAATAAGGTAAATAAATCTACTTACCAAAATAAAAAAGAAGAGCATTATAAAGATGTAGTAAATTAAAAAATCAATGATGGAATTAAAAATAAATTCACAAATAAAACTCAGGACATAAAAAAAACCTCACAACAAAAACTTTTGTCGAACAAAAATTCTCAATACCCTTAAAAATAGTAACAAAAAATGAGAGCAATAAATATGTATCAATATTCACAGTGAATTTAAACTGTTTAAATATACTAGTCAAAAGATGGAGTGGCAGAAAAGATTAAGAAAAATTCCTACCAATATGCTGCTTACAAAACACACATAGAGTAGACACAAAGACATAAAGAGGTTAAAAACTGAAATGTGAGGAATGAAATATCAAGCAAACAGTAACCAACAAAAGAGCAGTAATAGTAATAATAATATTATACGAATTATATTTCAAGTAAAAATGTATTACAAGAGGAAAATAGCAGCATTACTTAATGATTAAAGAGTCACTACCTAGAGAAGATTTGACTGTTAATAAACATTGGTGTACTGAATGACAGAGCTCTAATATATATTGTACAAACCATATCTGTATTGAAAAAAAGATAGAGTACACCCCAATAACAGTGTGGCTTTAATACACCATTGTTGTTGTTTTTGTTAAGTGCCGTTGAGTCGCAGGTGACTCATAGCGACCCTATGAAGGAGAGTCCTCGATGCTTGGGTGCCTTTTATCCTCTCTACAGGTTCGTAGGGTTTCCAGAGGCAAGCTATTATGGAAGTGGATGCCACTCCTCCTTCCAATACACCATTACTGATGGAAAATATAATTAATAGTGAAAGGTATAACAAAGATACAGAAGATCTAAATAATACAATCAATTAAATTGACCTTACGGGCATCTACAGAAAACTCCCCATAAAAGCAACACAATTTTCTCCAAAGTACATAGATCATTCTCCATAATAGATGGTATTTTAGGTCACAAAACTAAGTTTTATAAATGAAAAATAAACACTGGAAAAAATAAAAAGCATCTTCTCTAATTAGGATGATTTAAGTCTAACTAATAATAAGCAGAACAATAAAAGATGTTGGTTATACAGGGTCTGAATAATACCTTGCTTAAGAACAACTGTGAAACAGAAGAAATTAAAAATGAAATTTTAAAATTTCCTAGAATCAAATGACAATGAAATGGAATACTGTGTAGCACTGAAAACAATGAAATAATAAAACATTACACAACATGAAGGAAACCTTGAGGACATTATGCTAAGTGAAATATCTCAGTCACAAAAGGATAAACACTGTGTTAACACTGCTGTTATAAAATCAGACAGACATGGGGGGGGTTGGGAGAGGGAATGGGGAAAGAGTGGATAGCTAATGAGCACCACATTAAAACAGATGATGGGAAGAACCGTTTGAAAGGAACATATGACTATGCATTATATGTAGGAGAATAATCTGGAATAAGGGGTGCACTGCACGGTGGTTCTAGGGGGAGTGAAGGGGGAAGAAAATGTGCAATAATGAATAAATTAAAAAAATAAAACATGGAAATGAATACCCTACGTAGATAAGAAAACCTTTGAGCCACGGCAAAAGTTGTGCTCAGAGGAGAATTCATAGCAATAAATACACATAAAAAAAGAATTAGATAGGGCTAAAATCAATAGCTTAATGTTATAGCTAAAATAACAGGAAAAGGGCAACAAAATAAACCAATAGTCTCCAAAAGAAAGAAAATCATAAACATGAGAACAGAAATAAATCAAACAACTAAGATTGAATATAATTCTTAGAAAGGATGAATGAAATATAAAAACACTGGTCAAACTGACAGTAAAAAACAATGAGAAGATAAAAACAATCAAAATAAGAAACAAGATGAGAGACAAGATAAGAGAACAAAATGAGTTCTTTACAAAATTATAAAATATTATTTAGGAAAACTGTAACAAATTTGCAAGCCTAGAAGATCCATTTCCTAACCTAACTACCTGGAGGAACACAAATGCAAATTGTTGTTGATATGTGTCCTGCAATCAAAACCAACCCACAGCTGATCTTCCAGTGTGTTTTCAAGGGTAGAAAAAGAAAAGTAATCCCATAACAACAACAACAAAATTAAAAATTCATTTTAAAAAAAATTCCCAAATTTCCAGCAACCAACAATAAAGTCATAGAAACGAACATCTTATCTCAGTCTGTATCTAAAAGAACTCTTCTAGAAATAATAGATATAAGAACTGTGGTGCTGGAGAAGCCTACTGAATATCCCATGCACTGACAAAAGAGCAAATAGAGTGTTCCTTGAAGGCTAGGATGGAGAAGCTTCATTTACATACTTCTGCAAATTGTTAGGAAAAGGTATATGCTGGAAAGGGATAAAATGCTTGGAAAGATGAAGGGTCAATGAAAGAGAGGAAGATCCTCGGTGAAATGGATTGATACAATGACTACGGCAATAATGCACTCAAATGCGTTGAGGATGACCAGCATAGCACAGAACAGGACAGGTTTCTGACCTGTTGTTCATAGGTTTGCTATGAGTCATACTCAACTCAATAGTACCTAGTAACTACAAAGTAAAACTAATATTTTTAAAAAATAGTACCTTAGGAGGAAAAGAGACTTTCTCTTAGTCTAGCAGAATTATCAAACTAAATCCTTTATTTATTAATTTCATTTCCAGCCCTTTCCTATAATCTTAAACCATGACATGTCAACAGTTCCAATTATCCCCAGAATATTGGTAAGACCGAACCAACTATGCTAGGATGTGGCCACGGAACACCTGGGCAAAAAAAGATACTATAAAAATTTTCATACTCTGCTGTCCTGTCTCTCCCCACTGACGGGAACTTCATCACCTCTGCATCCTATATGTTGTTGTTGTTGATTGCCTTCGAGTTGAACACAACTCATAGTGATCCTATGAACAAAAGACTTGAAGCCCCTCTACAACTATCGACATTCATCAAAGTCCGTAGAGTTTCTGGAAGCACTGTCATAGTATGTTATTGTTGTCATGTGCCTATATGCATAGACTATATACAGCATCCTATGTACTGGTACATAATAAAACTTCTGTGTTTTCCACTCCAGCTCCAGTATATAAGATTCCTTTTTCCAGTGACGGGTGGCAAAACTACCCCAACAACAACCAAAAAGCCCTGATCCAGATGTCATTACTGATGAATTCTATCAAATAATTAGAATTAGAGTTAACAATAGTTCTATTCAAATTATGCTACAAAACATAAAAAGAAATAATGTCTTCTAATTCATTCTACAAAATCAGGAGAATCCTGTTAACAACATGAAGGAGATACTACTAGAAAAGAAAATACTACACCAATATGTCTTATGAAAGTAGATACAAAGTCACAAGAAAATTCTCATCAAAAGAAGTTAAGTAACATATTTTAAAAAACCCTATATTCATGATCAAGTGGGATTCATATTAGGGATGTAAGGATGGTAGAAACACAATTAACATAATTAACTATATAAACAAAAAAAGGCAAGGAATGACATGCTCTTATCAATTGGAGGAAAACAACAAAAACAAGAAAAACCATAAACTCAACTTCTTTCTTAATAAAAAATCTCAGCAAACAAGAATTAGAAGTGAAAATCCTCAAGATAATTAAGGGAATATATAAAAACCCAACAGGCATCTTCATTCTCAATGCAGACAGACTGAAAGTAATTCTCCCTGAGAATGGGAACAAGAGTAGAATATCCCTAGCATTTCTCTTAACTCAGTATTGTCTAAGAAGTTCTAGATGGAACGATCAGGAAAGAAAGAGAAACAGCATAGTAGACTGTTGATCTGCTAACTGAAATGCCAGTAGTGCAAACCATCAGCCTCTTTGAGGAAGACACACAGGCTGTCTACTCCCATTAAGATTAACAACCTTGGAAAACTGACAGAGGTTATTATGAGCCAGAATCAACTTGACAGTAATGGGTTTGGTTTTCTGGTTTTTAAATAAGCAAGAAAGACAGTCCTACTCACAGACAAAATGATTATATATAACCAGAAATCCAAGAGACTACACAGGATAGTTACTGGAACTACTAAAAAAGGTCAATAAAGTTACAAGTTAAAAGATCAATGTGCAAAAGTTAGTTAGACTGCTTTGCCCTACCAAAGAAAACTCCAAAAAGGAACCAGGAAAGCAATACCATTTATAATAGAACGTCAAAAGGATAGCCTCAAAGAGTAAGATAATTAAAAACTATTTTAACTAGGGTTCTAAAGAGCTCTGGTGGCCTAGTGGTAGAAAGTTAGGCTGCAATTCCAAAGGTTTACGTTTCAAATCCACAAGCTGCTCCATGAGTGAAGGCAGGGCAATCTCCCATGCAATTAACTGCCTCTGGGAACCTGCTGAAGAGTTGGTCAACCATGGGTCAGTTCTGACTCAACAGTACACAAATGTAAAAAGCTGCGCTGCTATACTGAAAGCCCGCAGTTCAAGACCAACAGCTCCTCTGTGGAAGAAGAACGGGCAGTGTCTTCCAGTGAGATAGTGAGATTAAATGCCTCTGAAAACCCCCTGGAGGGTCAGCTATGGGTTGGTGTTGACTCAACAATACAAAACACCAACAAACACGCACAAAGAAAACCATGAAACACTACTGTAAAAATCCAAAAGTGATTTATGTAAATGGAAGAACATACCATATTCTTGGATTGGAATATTAATGATTATAAAAATGTGAATATTATATCACCAGTGCCCTATTTAGATAAGCCCACAACAATTTCCAACAAGATTCTTTAACAAAACAGAAAAAAAAAAAAATCTCCAACTTTATACAGAAAGGAAAGAGGCCCTAGAAAGCTAAAGCTTCACTGAAGAAGAGGAACATAGTAATGGACCTCATACTTTTCACCTCAGAAACTACTAGTCATGGGATTCAAAATGTCTTGGTAAGGCACAAGAGACACAAATATCAGTGGAATAGAATTGAAAACCCACAAATAAATCCATCCAGCTATATAGTTAATCTTTGAAAAGGGGTCACGGTCCAGGAAAAGGAGAATAAAGAACCTATTTAAGTATATGGTGCTGGGAGGAAAAAGACTCATTTGAAGAAAAATTTAACAAGATTCAGACTTCACAACATCCACAAAAACAAACTCAAAATGGCCCAAAGAGCCAAATGCTAAGCCTAAAATTATAAAGTTTAAAGGGAAAAAACCCCAAAGAAGAAAGCTAAATGTTCTAACTTATAGTATAAATAGACTGTCAAATCTAATTTAAAATATATAAACAGCAGAAGATAAATTAGATAAATAAAATTTCCTAAAAATGAAATATTTACACTCATCAAAAGATTTCACCAAAAATGTAAAACAAAAATCTCCCAAGCAGGAAAATTTTTTTAGCAATGACATATATGACAAGGGTTTAATCACTACCATTTATAGAAAATGCAACACCTCAATAACAAAAAGACGATTTTAAATGTGGGAAAAGAACATGAACAGATGCTTCATTGAAGCCATTTAAAGTGACAAACACACCCATGAAAAGACCCGTGTGTTCGTGAGCCATTGTCATTGTTGTTTGTTGTTATATGCCATCAAGTCGTTTACGACTCATAGCGACCCTATGTACATGAGCACTAAACATTCTATCCTGTGCCGAACACGCTGTCTCAAACACATTCATTCCCGCCACTCCACTCACAGAATCGATCCATCTCATCGAGGGTCTTCCTCTCCTGCGCCGTCCCTCCACTCTCCCAAACATGATGTCCCTCTCCAAGGATCAGTCCCTCCTTGCAACATGTGCAAAGTATGTCAGACGAAGCTTCAGAATCCTTAACTCCAGGGAACATTCTGGCTTCACCCTCTCCAGGACAAATCTGTTTGTTCTAGCAGTCCATGGTATATTCAATACTCTTTGCCAGCACCACAACTCAAAGGCATCAATTCTCTTTCTAGCATCCCTATTCACTGTCCAACTCTCCAATGCATAGCACGGAACTGCAAAGACTATAGCCTGGCTAGGCGCACCTTAGTCTCCAGCCTGATGTCGTTGCACTTCGGTACTCTTAAGAGGTTCCTCACAGCTGACTTTCCCAATACAACTCGTCTCCTGATTTCCTGGCTGCTGTTACCAAAGAGTGCTGACTGTGGAACCAAGTAAACAAAAACTGTTAACTATCTCAATCTCTTCACCATCCATACTGATGCTGCCAATTGGCCCAGTGGTGAGAATCTTTGTTTTCTTGATATTAAGCTTCAATCCATATTGAAGACTGCAGTCCTTGACCTTCTGCAGCAGGTGCTTCAGGTCCTCCTCATTTTCAGTGAGCATGGTTGTGTCATCTGCATAACACAGATTGTTGATGATTCTTCCACCAATCCTCCTCATCCCTCCTCATTAAGCCACATTCCTCCTCATACAGCCAGCATCTCGGATGATCTGTTCTGCATACAAATTGAAAAGGTATGGAGACAAAATACATCCCTGACAGATCTGTTTCTTGATTTTGAACCATCCAGTGTCTCCCTGCTCTGTTCTGACGACTGCCTCTTGGTCCAAGTATAGGTTTCGCATTAGCACGATCAAATGTTCTGGGATTCCCATTCTTCTCAGTCAGCCATAGCTTGTTGTGATTCACACAGTCAAAAGCCTTTTCATAATCAAAGAAGCACAGATAGACATTCTTCTGGTATTCTCTGCTTTCGGTCAAGATCCATCTACCATTAGCTATAACATCCCTAGTACCGCGACCTCTTCTAAATACAGCCTGCACATCTGGCAGTTCTCTGTTGACATAGGGCTCCAAACGTTTTTGGATAATTTTCAGCAGAACCTTGCTTGCATGTGTTATCAATGATATTGTTCAATAATTTCCGCACACTGTTGGGTCACCTTTCTTTGGAATGGGAACAAATATCGATCTCTTCCAGTCAGTTGGCCAGCTGGCTGTCCTCCAGATTTTCTGGCACAACTTAGTGAGCACACCCAGGGCAGTGTCTGTTTGTTGAAATAAATCAATTGGTATGCTGTCAACTCCTGGAGCCTTGTTCCTCTCCCATTCCTTCATAGCAACTTGAACTTCCTCCTTCATCACTATAGGCTCTTGCTCATATGTTATTTCATGAAATTCCTCTATGTCAGCCAATTCCTTCTGATACTGTGACTTTGTGTATTCCTTCCATCTTCTTTTGATACTTCCTGGATCATTCAACATTCTCTCACACTATCTTTAAGTATTGCCACCCGTGGCTTGAATTTGTTTTTCAACTCCTTCTGCTTAAGAAACACTGAGCGAGTCTGGCACTTTCGATTTTCTGAATCTAGCTCTCTGCACATTTCATTACAGTATCTTGCTTTGTTGCCCCAAGCTGCCTTTTGAAATTTTAACAATTTATTCATTGTTATTGTTAGGTGCCATAAATCTGGTTCCAACTCATAAAGATCCTCTGTAAAGCAGAACCAAAGACTTCCCTGGGCCATCTTCATGGTGCTGATGTGCCAGAGGCCACTGCTGCAGCCACTGTGTTCCAGGTTATGTTTTTATAACCATTCAGCCTGAAAGACTCGTCTTCCAGTACAATATCAGGTAATATTCTACTGTTATTCCTACGATTTTCAATGGCTACTTATTTCAGAGGAAAACCACCATTCCTGTTAAGTGTGTCCTCGGCTTGGAAGCCCTGTTGAAATCGGTACAGCATGGATGATCTTCCTGTTATTTGATACAATTAACTTTAAAAACATACAACCACTATAGAAAATGACTTCTCACTTAAAAAAATCAAATTCGCTGCCATCAAGTTGATTCAACCCTCCAATATGGATTTCTGAGGCCATAAATTACAATGGGTGTTCCTATGGAGTTTCTGGTAGATTCAAATCATCAGAGATGTACACCCTGTGGGTTAGCAGTACAACTCTATTAACTAGGACACCAGAAATAGAAGTTTTAGCAATCCTGATTTTGCTGGTGGGTTCCTATAGGTAAGAACTAACTCATAGCTGATCTTCTGGAGAGTTTTCAGATGCTGTAAATCACAGAGAAGGGGACTGCCATTTTCTCTTCCACACAACAGCCGTTATATTCAAATCATGTGCCTTTGGGATGCCAGTGCAATTCCTTACCACTAAGTCACCAGAGCTCCTACTCTTACATAAGTTTTTAAAAAAAAAACACCATCACATTGCTGCTGAGGTGAAACAATCTCATAGCTGAACCTTTGTTGGGCTTCCAATGCCTTAAATTACATGAGAGGAGACTTTCAATCTTGCTTCTCAGGTTTACTTGTAGATTAAACTTTCAGAGAGGCACTGCCCTTGCATTAACAGTCCAACTTCTGGACTAGACCACCAGAGCTCTCCTCTTCAGAACACATCTTATAGAAGGAAGGGTTGATACATGAGTAGAAAAAGTAAATCACTTCCTCCAAGGCACAAACACATGTTTTGCTTAGTTAAAGCTTTGTTCATTAATCAAGTGGGAACGATGAGAACTCACCCTGTAAAGAGGATGGCACTTGTCCTTGAAGCATGGTGCCAAACGGGCATAGATCTGTAGGCTGTAGTAATACGCGGCCAATTGGAGAGATAAAGCAGAATGGGACTGCTTTTCAAAACACTTGTTAGCATCTAACACCTAGGAGAGAACACAACAGAATTAACTTAACTGAAAGGAAATGAACAAACTTGTAAGAAATTATCACATTTCTTGTCACTACTCAGAATTTGGGTTCAAAATTTCCATCATATCAACATATGTGCCTACAATAAAAGAGTTAAGTCATTATGAATCCATTTCTACACATGGTAAACTGGATTTAAAATGACTAGCATTTAAGCTAGTACTAGAATTCTCTCCATGGACCCTGACCAAGATTCTTTTGGCACCTAGCAACAATCAGAAAAGAATGAAAACATAAACAATTTCAGTGATGAAAATCTCCAGTACAGAGCTTTTTTTAATGCAGTTTTTCTTCTCTAGTAAGGGTAAACTCACCTGGGGTAAAGCAAGCAGGTAAGCGAGAGCCAAGGTCATGTCATTTGGTAAAGCATCACTAGCGAGCTGTAAGAGAACTGAAAACAGAAAACAAAGAAAAAAGCTATTAATTTTCTTGATAATTTATCTGACATTCATAGTTATTAAGTGCCATGTTTCCAGTCTTACATGATCCCAAAAGGTATAGATCACACAGAATTATGCTAGGTAGTAACCTATCTTAATTCAGACATAGTATACTACTCATTACACTAGAAGAAATCTTTTTCAGGCAATTGGACACTCGAGGCATAAACACATTAGTTAAAGTGGTTTATTAATGCTAACTTACTGGTTTTAAAGAAAATTCTACACAATCCTGTAAAATTAGATATATCAATAACAGATAATATGAGATATATCAGTAACAGATAATATGAAATATGATCATGTGAATACCAAAGATCAGATCAAAGAATTGATGTATGGAATGCAAAGTTAGTTAGATTAAACCTTATAATAATAGAAAGATTGTTTTGGTACTTCCAAGAACATTGCTTTTCAACACACATCAAAAAACAAGTAAATTAAAAATAATCGCTTCTCATTTTGTTTATATGTTATCTTCAAAGATCCCCACACTTATTAACAATATTTTCCACAATATTTTGTGCAAGCAGTAATCAGAAAATACCTCATCAGTAATGAAAGAGATCAAGTACAATTACAAAAAAGTTTACATTTCTATAGAGGAACTGACTCAGTGACTGGGGTAATGGGGGTAAGTGTGTCAGAGACTATTAAATTGGCTCAAGATAGAGCAGGGTTCAGAGCTGTTGGACATAGGGTCAGTGAGTTGCAAGTGACAATGGTACATAACAAAAACAACACATTTTTGTTAATAAAACATATTTTAAATATTTAATAGCCTAGTGCAAGTACCTAAGAGTCAAATGTAATCAGGAAATAAATCCTCTTTTTTTTTTTTTCAAGAAATACAGACTATGATAATCTGCAGTTATAAAAGAGACTAGCTAGTGACGTCTCTGAAATTTTTAAATTATGTTCAAAAAATTTGCTTTATATGTACAAAAGAATCCATTCTGGAAAAAGCATATTTGAGCCTATTATTCAAAATTTAGATCACATATTCAAAGGAGTTGCTCTTCAGTCCTTTTCATTAGATGACCCTCTTCTTAAGAACTATGGTGGCAGGCAACCAAAGGCCCTACTGTTGTTATTAGGTGCCATTAGCTTGGGAAAAAATAGCCACTTTACTTACTGGAACTCTTCATCATACCTGTTTTTTGGTTGTTGTTGTTGTTTTTTTAAACAAAACAAAACAATCTACAGTATTTTTTCACCTTCATATAATGGTTTCAAAATCAACTTGTCTATTTTCAAAAAGCAAAAACACTCAATGGATGAAAGCATGCTACCACTGAAGACATTAAAAAGTTGTAGACCATGAAGGAAATTTTAAAACAAAAACAACAACACAATGACAACCCAGTTGGAATAAATGCGTAGATTTCAAGGGTTATATCTTTGAAGGACAGAATCTCCAGCTGAATGCTTAAGTACCAGAGGCATCTTTTCAAAGCCAACCTATCATTTCTTAAGAAGCTCTGCAGTACACTCTACAAGGAATTGCACTGCTAACCCAAAGGACTCTCTCTGGTGGTTAGAATCCACCAGCTGCTCCAGAGGAGAAAAATAGGCAACTTTCTCCCATGAGATTCCCAGACTCCAAAACAATGGCAATGAGTTTGAGTCTGTTTAGCATATTATTTCATAGATACAGAAGATGTTCTCTAGCATCTTGTTAGTAAGCACTCGTAATCGAATATAAAGTTTAACTCATAAATCCTAAGGTACATTCCATAAGCTAAAAATGAAAAATCATCCTGACAGACAAAAAGAATATATTTGTGATTTTGATTAAACAGTAAAAATAATTATCCTGACACAAACATTTTCTCCAAAAAAATATCATCATGTATCCTGCTCTGTGGGCGAAAGATGGCTAATCTCCTGTGTGATTGACTGCCTATGAAAACCCACCGGAGGGTCACCTGTGGGTCAGTTCTGACTTTATGGTACACTACAACAACAATATCCTTTATTTCATATACACAATTAAAATAATCTCTATAAACATGATTACTCTCTACAAAATCAGAGAAATTGGAAAAGAAGGAAGGGAATCATCTTTAGAACCAGAAAAGCCCGAGATGGGATTAAAACTCAGACCCATCATTAATTTCCTGAGTGATTTTGTGCTTAAGAATGCTAATTTGTTAAGGAGGGTTATGCTGTACATAAAAATCACTGAATGAGAGATCCAAAATGGCGGCAGAGGCAGAGGCAGAGACAACGTGGTGAGCTGCGGGAGCAGCGGACCAGTTGGAGCAGGGCCACTGTGGCCTTCTACAGACCTCTGTTAATTGATAATTGAACAGTTAAACAGTTGATGACTGGTCTTCAGTGAAGATCGAGGCGCAACAACAGGAATTCAAGGATACCCAAGGATGAATGGGTGAGTATCACAGCTCCCAAACCCCTCCTGCAGAGCCCGCAATGCGCTGCACAGCCACCCCAGTTCCATGAAGCTTCCACAGCCGGAACCTATGGAATCCCTCACCCAGGATGGATGGTGGGCACCAGGCCTCCCCAAGACTAGTGCAGAGGAACCGCCACACTGCCACAAAGTGGACTTGTTCTGGGGAGAAATCTTGGAGCCAAGGTGGTGGCAGTGGGGGAAGCGGGCAGCCAATGGCCACCCGCACGGGAGATGACGGGCGCCCTCAAGCTGCCTGCGCACGACGCGGGAGATGGGACGCTTGTACACGGGAGATGGGACGGGCGCACGTGGGAAATGGGACGTATGCCCGCGGGCCGCCCACACAGAGGAGGACACGTGCCACCAGGACGCATGTCGGCCAGCCACCCACGTGGGAGATGGGACATACGCCCACCGGCCCCATGAAGGGGAGATGACACACGCCCTGACGCCTGCAGGTTTGGGTTTCCTTGGTCAGGGCAGAGATGATCACCCATACAATGGATTGTTGAAGGTCACTGTGAGTTGTCTACTTGATGACACTTAACAGTGGCAGCATGTCCAAGAGGACCGACATCCTAAATGCACCACTTATTTTGATCAGTGGAATGCTTCTGCCAAAAGCTGTTTAGACCTGGGGAAAGTCTGTTCACAACTCTCAGGTTTCCTTTGCCATTTATAAAGGGGGAGGGCTGTGACACCTATGTCAAATTATAGTATGACCACTTATCGGGGGAATGGGTAAAAGTGGCGGTGCTGGAATTGGGGACGCTGTCCTTGGCCACATAGTCCTTGGTCAGGCGAGGGGACCACACTGGGGTGGAGACAATTGGAGGGGGAGTGTACCACCCAGCCCCTGGGGGGTGTTGCCCTGGTCAGGACAGGCTGTCTTCGGACCCTGGCCCGTGGTGAGCCATCACAGCCCTCTGCGGCCCTCAGCTCTGGGCAAGCTGTCACGGCCCTCTGCCCAGGGCAGGCTGTCTTCAGCCCTCGGCTCGGAGCAAGCTGCCATGGCCCTCAGGGTGAGCTCCTCAGTCCCCAGACTGTGCCATCCTACCCTTGGATGGGGAAAACAAACAAACAAAAAAATGCCTAGGGTATCCAGAGAATTTTATCTAGGCTACTTTCCGCCACCCTCTCCCCAAGTAAACATGAAAGCAACACCCCCAAAGCCCTTCTATTGTAACTCATAAGTTTGTTCTCTCTAGGTTTGCTCCCTTTCCTATAGGTAACCTTGACACTGAGTTTTACTCCAGACGTGACCCTGAACCCAGTGCCAGTGACAAAAAGGAAATACAACTGCCAGCTAAGGAAGCAAAGGAAGATGATGCCTCTGGGTTCAACAAGCCATCCCCACTGGACCCACCTGGGAAAACACTTTGCAGTTCAGAGGGGAACAAATGACAGGAAAATATCTTCTAACAGAACAAGAAGGCAAGCAGCTTTAACCCAAGACCACCAGTGAGGCAATAAAGTGTCCTCCCTTTCCCCCTTCACATCAATGCCCCTGTTCAGCATGAAGAAGCCAGAGAGTCGGCATCCAGTTCCCAAATCAAAAAGGCAGTTGGTTTAATTGCCATTGGAAAATGCTTACCATTCCCCTGTAGCATCTGGTCTCCGCTGGATCCTTTTCATTTCCTTCACCTGCTTCCCCCTCCAACCAAATGGTACAGCTCTACAACTGCACCCCTGCAATTTTCATCCCTGCCATCTTCACCCTTCTGCCCCCACCCCTCACCTCCTTGTACCCCCATTATGTTTTCCCAATAAAAAAAAATCACTGGATGATACAGATGATTCATGTACTTGGCTGCTGAGAGGTTGGTGGCTTAATTACACTAAAAAATACCCAGGGGGGGAAAGGCTGGGAAATTTACTGCTTAAAAATCAGCCACAGAACCCCTACTGAGTACAGTTCCACACACATGAGGTAACCATGAGTTAGAAATGACTTTACAACAAACATTATGTGGCACATGGATCATCTATTTCATTACATTTCAAGAATAATTTGAAAATACCCTGTAATCCAAATGCTACTACTTCTGCTAGTGTTGCTGTATGTCATTGGGTTGGAAAGAGGGTGTAAATCACATGAGAGCAGAATGCTCATTTTTCTCCTATTAAAAAACTGGTAAATTCAAACTGCCTGCCTTCAAGCTGGCACAATTCCTTACCTATTAAGGCATCAGACCCTCACTGATTGTTGTTGTTGTCACGTGCCATCGAGTTGCCTGTGACCCATAGTGACCCTATGTACAAGAGCTCTCAAGCCTGCTCTGTCCTGAGCCAGTCTCACTAATTCTGACACACCAACCCCCATTGCCCCAGTCCCAGTCTCGATTCATCTCATCCAGGATCTCTCTCCCGTATGCTGTCCCTCCACCCTTCCAAGTACGATGATGTCCTTCTCCAAGGACTGGTCTCTCCTGGCTACATGACTAAAGTATGTGAGATAGAGCTTCAAAATCATAGCCTCCAAGGAGAGACTTGGTTTCAGCCTCTCCAAGACAGACCTATTTGTTTTTTTGGCAGTCCATGGTATGTTCAAGACTCTTCTCCAGCACCACAACTTGAAGGTATCGATTCTTCTTCTGTCATCCTTAGTTATTGTCCAACTCTCTGAAGCATAACAAGTAATTGAGAACATCATGGCCTGGATTAAGCACACCTTAGTCTATAGACTGATACTGTTGCTTTTCAGTACTCTGCAGAGGTCCATGACATCAGATTTACCCAATGCAATTTGTATTTCGATTTCCTGACCGCTGGTGGGAAGAATGTTGATTGTAGATCCAAGCAAGCTGTAATTGCTAACAATCTCAATCTCTTCTGCATCCATCATGGTGCTGCCAATTGGCCCAGTGGTAAGAATCTTTGTCTTCTTGATGCTGAGCTTCAATGAATATTGAAGACTACCCGCAAAACAATTTAGTTCAGGTCCTGATGCCAAACAAGTTACAAAACAACCCTTGTTTTTAATTATTTTGAATTTGTAATCTGAGCTTAATTCTTCATATACAAATCAGTATAAAGAGACACAAAGTATGTAAAATATACAGCATCACACTAGCATTTAGTAAGAAAGTACCTAGTAAATACCCTCCCTCTCTCCATCGACTTCAAATTTGAAGAATTATTTTCTTCACTGGTTTCAGTTCTTCAGGGGATTTCCCCCTAAAAGTGACTTATAACAGGTTTTTCCATCAATCAATACCATAGAGGTAACAAAGGCAATTACTTTCTATTTAATGTACATCAAAATTATGAATGACTGAATGACCAAATTTAAGTGTGTGGAATAATTTCATGGAGAAAAAAAAAAGCAGTATATCTGTTTAACTAAAAAACTTTCAATACCATATTATATTCATCATGCCCTTGGATAATTATTTGAATTAGTTAATTCTCCTAACTTCTCCAGGGAAGTAGTTTTTTTTTTTAAAAATATGATTTTGAGTAGCAAAAAGTCTGTCCTTCCTTTCTTTTGCCCCATGTTAACTCACAAATGATCTAATTCCTGAGAAAATTTACTCTTCTCTTGGCATCTAACCTTTCTAAGGAACACAAGTTCTCTCATGTTCTTCATTACTAAATGTCTTCATTAAGGGATGTGCCCTTACTCCATCTACTACCATGACACTCATCCTTACCCAAGACCCTATAATGTGACTTCCATCCCTTTGCTCTACCTGATTTTCCTCGAACAATCATCAAACTGTCCATTTTTTAATATTTTTTTTTCCTCTCAGTCTCCTTTACCCTTCATACCTCAGGTCAGTACCGTTATATGCTGTCAAGTCAGAACTTACAGGAAGACTGTCTTCACATTCCTTTATGTAGAAAAAAAATTATGCTAAGAATTTATTCTAACTATAAGATAGCTCTAATTTTATATTCCTACTTTGCTAAGCCAGAAAGGACATAGGTGTTTTGCATGAATATCTCTCTAAGCATCACAAAAATCCTACAGGAGAGATAACATTTGACAATTTTACACAGGCTCAGAAAACTGATATAAATTACCCAAATCAGAACAGCAGCTAATCTTAAAAAGAGGAAACTGGAGATAGAACATGGAATAAATGCCTTTTCTTATCGGTAAATACCAGGTATCGTCAATCTCAGGCTATCACAAGCAATGCTGCACCAACATATGCCATTTATAAAATATAAGTGAATGTGAGTACATTCTGGGCTAAACTCCCAGAAGGAGACTTAGTAGCTCAAACAAGACATGAGATTATAATGTTCATAACTGTTGCAAAATTGCCAGTGCGTTTTAATTCCAATGTTAAGCCTAGTCCTCACATTCCATCAGAGCTGCTATATTTCACCCTTTTGAATGTTCATTTGCTCAACTCCTCTAGCAGCTTTTTGGCAATTATTTCAAACACTCAAGATGAAAAAGATTTTTTTAAAAAGCTAGTCTCAAATTCCATCTACAGTGTGTGCTTCCATTCATATGAGTTGATTATTCAAAAATGATCTGAAGAAAAGAATCCATGGTTTTCTATTTCTGCTTTGGGGGATGGCTATGACTTTAGTTCTACTGTCAACAGATGAAACCAGTGAAATGCCAAAAAGTAACTATATTTAAATTATTCTATGATTGTGTTCTTATAGAGCAACCCTTCTAGAGAGGAAAATGATAAAAATCTAAGTAAAAATTTTAAAAAGTAAGCATCAGAAGTCACTAGCGAGGTACCAACAGCCGACACAAACTATCAAGTGGTTGCCCCTAGGTAAGACAGCCATTTTTACAACTTCTGTCCTAGGTAGGACCCTATTTGCAATAAAATGGTTAAAGGAAATGCAGGAAACCAGCAGTCTTGAATTGTTGTTGTCTTGTGTCGACAAAACAACTCACAGCAACCCTATGTACAATATCCCTGAACTCTGCTCCATCTTGTGCCAACTTTACTGTCTCAGGCACACCTACCCTCATTACCCCAGTCACTGAATCAATCCATCTTACCTCCAAGAGGTTTCCAAAGCATGGGAAGACACTGTCCATCTTTGCCTAATGGAGAAGGTGGTGAATCCCATCAGCCTATCTGTCGGTTAGCAATGCAATAATGACACACACTATGCCACCAGGGTTCCTTAGATCTAGTACTGTTTAATAAACATTTTAAAATATTACTGCTTTGAATATACCTCAAGAAAATGAGAACTGAAGCTCAAACAGAGACTTGCACACAATTCAGATTGTTAACAACTTCAAGTTGCTTGTCTCCACAATCAACACCAGCAACCAGGAAATCAAAAGAAGAATTGTATTGCAAAAATCTGTCAAGGACCTCTCTAGAGTATTGAAGAAGAATGGTTTCAGTCTGGAGAACAAGGTAAGCCTGATCCAGGCCATGGTCTTTGCAATTACTTCTTAAATATCTCAATGTTCATAGCAGCATTATTCATCATCACGAGAACATGGAAACAGCTCAGACGTCCAACCACATTAGAATGGATTGACAAATTATGGTACATTCATAAAATGGAGTACTACACAGCACGCAGGAACAATGATTTTCTGAATTATTACCTTACTTGGGAGGGACTAGACAGCATTATGCTGAGTGAATTCACTCAGTCCACAAGGACAAATACTGTATAAAATCATTATTGTAGAATGAGTATGAGGGTCCAAGGAGGAGGAGGGTGGAAGCAGAGAAAGGAGGATATTGCGTGTGCACGCACGCGCGTGCATGCAGGGGGGGTTAATCATGGAGCTGTACAATTATGGGTGGGGGGATAAGGAAAATTGGAAGAATCTGTTGTGAAAAACAATGAATTTAAACTTTATAAATAAACTAGCATATTTTTTTAAAAAAGAAATAAACCCTGTAGTAAGATTTAAAAATATATTATGAATATGTGGAATATATGAATTTCAAAAGCTTTCACTTACAATTTTATACTAGTGAATAAATACTGTATGATTCCACTTAATTAAGCTCAACAAGACTAAAAATAAATCTATGCTTCCTGGGAGAGGAAATCATAGTATAAATTTCGTTCCAGGAAGTATAAAGGAATGTTTACTTGGGAAAAGTTATGAAGTTTCTGGGGCAATGATAATGTCTGCATCTTACTAGCAGTTAGAGTTACATAGCTGTTGCATTTATCAGAGCTGATCCAATAGTTGCATTCTGTTGCATGTAAATCTTATGTCATAAAAAAATGAGTAACAAATATTAACCCTGGCTAAAGACAGGCATGGTGCAATGTTTACATATGTCTGCAACTTAGTGTCAGAAATAAATTACATTTGGTAGGTAAAGGGATTAAAAGATTTATATATATAAATATAAAATATAGTAAAATGTTAATTGTAAAATCTAGGTGAATGCTTGGGTTCCACTGTAAAACTATTTTCATCCACTGTGTGCATTTGAAAATTGTCTTAATAAAGTGAAGAAAAGGAGGAGGAGAGATTTCTCTAATAACTGTGTCAAAAGCTCATGTTGCCTCTCAGTTATTCTCCAAAGAAAGTTCCCTGCAATGAACTACTGGGCAAATAAGTTCCCTCTCTAATAAGCTGGGGAAACTATACATTATTAAGGAGTTCTGCTGACTTAGAAGCAAAGAATTGCACTGTCAACTCAAAAGCATACAGTTCAAATTCATCAACTGCTCTGTGGGAGAAAGATGAGCAATTTCCTCCTGTATGATTTGCTGCCTCTGAAAACCTGCTAAAGGGTCAATATGAGTCATTTCTGACTCCAGGATACATAACAATATAACAATACTAGTTGTACCTAGTTGTGTTTCTTGTTCAAACAAGCCTCAATTTTGTAGCTGTTTCTAGATGGGAAGGACTGCAAGCCTCAAGTATCCTAGCAGCCCATATCCACCACTTATTGAAATAGAAACAGATCATGTCACTTGTCCAATCCTTAATGTAATTTATTGTTGAAGTTATCTCAAGACAAGGACTATGGTTAATTTATCTCCACAACCGCACTGCTTAGCCTGGGACCAACATAACAAATGATTTGTTGAAGGAAAATGAAAGAGAAGCACCAATTTCCATTCCACTGCCCAGCAAAAAACGCTTCTCAGCAGTTTTAACTGAAATCAAAGCGTTCCGGAGTTCTGGAAAACTGCAAATCAAACGTAACATGAGAAGCTTCTCACTCTTCAAATCATAACCCGTTTGAACCAATATGTGACAAAATTACTATAAAGGTGTAGATGAAGGTATAAGAAAACAAACAGGGCTTCCAAGGGGTCCATCAGATGCCATGCTGGCTGCAAAATAAGTTACACTGAAGTGCAAGCTGGGTTTTAGAAGAGGCTGTGGCACTAGATATACCATAGCCAATGTCAGATGGATCTTGGCTGAAAGCAGAGTATGTCCCTGTTCAGTGACTATAAAAGGCATTTTACTGTGTGGATCACAACAAATTGGGCTAAGATTGAGTGGTATCGGAATTCCAGAATAGCTAAATGTGCTCATATGAAACATCTACTAAGACGAGCAAGCATTTCTCTGAAGAGAGCAAAGAAACACTGCATGGTTAAAAATCAGGAAAGAAGTGCAACAGGGATGGGTCCTGTCTCCATATCTTTTGAATCCATATACAGAATAGATCCTTTTGGAGGCTGGACATTAGAATAACCTAGGTTATGCAGATGACATAAACTTGCTCACCAATATTGCAGAAAGTCAAGGATTGTAGTTTTAAATATGGATTCAAGGTCACCATCAAGAAAACAAAATTGTCACCACTGTGCCAACTGGCAGCAACACGTCTGACAAACAAGAAGCAAAGATTGTAAACTTCAGCATGCCTGGACCCACAATCAACACTGTTGGCAACAGCAGCAAGGAAATCAAAAGACAAATTGTTGTTGTTGCTGTTGTTATGTGCCGTCGAGTCGTTTGTGACTCATACCGACCCTATGCACAACAGCCCTAAGCCCTGCTCTATCCTGCACCAACCACACTGCCTCTGACACACCCATCCTGATTACCCCAGTCACTGAATCAATCCATCTCACAGAGGGGCTTCCCCTCCTGCGCTGTCCCTCCACCCTCCCAAGCATGATGTCCCTCTCCAAGGACCCGTCCCTCCTGGCAACATGTCC
>NW_006399759.1:27430448-27453615 GCF_000299155.1 Elephantulus edwardii | reverse complement strand
CTCTTGGTCCAAGTATAGGTTTCGCATTAGCACAATTAAATGTTCTGGGATTCCCATTCTTCTCAGAGTCAAATTGCATTGGGTAAATCTGCTGTCATAGAACCCTTCAGAGTGCTAAAGAATAACAATGTCGGTTTAGAGACTAAAGTACACCTGATGCAGGCCATGATCTTTGCAATTATTAGCTACATAATCAGAGAGTTGGCAATGACTAAAGATGACAGAAGAAAAACCAATGCCTTTGAGTTGTGGTGCCAGAGAAAACCATTGAACATACCACAGACTGTCAAGAGAACAAATGAGTTTGTCCTGGAGAAGGTGAAAACAAGTTGCCCTTTGGAGGCAAGAAAAAAAAAACTTTTAAATTTTTTTTTTAAAGAATTTTCAAGCTGTGTCTCACACACTTTGGACATGCAGCCAGGACAGACCAGTTCTTGAACTGAGACCAATCCTTGGAAAACGATATCATGCTTGGGAAGATGGAGGGAGGGCAAAGGAGAGGAAGACCTTGGATGAGATAGAATGATACAGTAATTGGGGGAGGTGTGAAGAAGGCAATGAGACTGGCTCAGGACAGGGTAGGGTTCAGAAGTCAACTCAATGACACATAAAAACAGTAACATCATCATCATTTATTATATACTGAAATATAAATAAACACATAAACCCCTGCCATATATTCAGTGTAGAAATTTGAATTACAATGCTACTTTTAAACCTTGAATATAATCATTTTCTAAACAAATTACAAAGTCAAAATCAGATGAACTCTATTCCTAAGCCTCCAGGCACTAATTCTGAGCAAAATAAGTGCCTTTGGAAGGCACTCAATGATAAATTCAATCCTAGAACTAAATTCACAGAGGAAAGTTGCTCACATTATTGATTTGAAAATCATTAGCCATTAAATCACTCATTTAGCAAAATAAATAATGATCAATTTTTGTCAGCTAGTCTGCATAAAATTCTTTTCATCAATTTTATTAAAATAATTTAGAGTCTGATCATGTAGAGAAGTTTCATTTGCATTATGACCTACTTGAGAAGCAAAGTCAGCATTCACATATTTAGCACGATTTTTGAGTCATTTAATCTATGCCACTCTTCAATTGTGATGAATCTCTTGACACAAGCTTTATTATAAAAAAGCTAAAAAATAGTATATTTTAAATATACTATAATTATAAATTAAAATGTGTAGAAAAAGGACTATTATTTCAATCACCACTACAAGTTTTTAAAAAAAATATACATGGCAGGTGTGCCAAAAATGGGGTATTTTCCTACTCAGTTCAATAATATCTGAAATTATTTCTAAATTCTTCAAGGGGCTTAGATTCTTTCCACTTTTGGAATTTTAAAATATAGTAATTCAAAAAAGTAATTTGAAGAAACATTTGAACAAGAAGAAAATCCCTGTTTTCTCTTTAAAATTTCACAGAAACTACTGGGTTTATGTTGTTGTTGTTGTTATATGTCGTTGAGTCGCTTGCGACTCATAGCAACCCGATGTACAACAGCGCTATACTGTGCTCTATCCTGTGCCAATTGCACTGCCTCTGACACATACATCCCGATTACTCCAGTCACTGAATCAATCCACCTCATAGAGGGTCTTCTTCCCTCCTTGCGCTGTCCCTCCACCCTCCCACACATGATGGCCCTCTCCAAGGACCAGTCCCTCCATACAACATGACCAAAGTATGCCAGAATCCTTGCCTTCAAGGAACAGCCTGGTATAACCCTCTCCAGCACGAATCTGTTTGTTTTCTTGGCAGTCCATGGTACATTCAATACTCTTCTCCAGCACCACAGCTCAAAGGCATCAATTCTCCTTCTATTCTTCCTAGTCATTGTCCAACTCTCTGATGCATAACAAGTGATTGCAAAATCCATAGCCTGTATTAGATCCACCTTAGTCTCCAGAGTGACACCATTGCTCTTCAGTACCCTGGAGAGGTCCCTAACAGCAGACTTTCCCATCACAATAACATTTTTTTATTTCCTGGCTACTGGTGCCAAGAGTGTTGACTGTGGGGCCAAGCAAACTAAAGGCGTTTACAATCTCTATGAGGAGAATTGTGGCATCAGGATTGGTGGAAGATCTATTAACAATCTGCGTTATGCAGATGACACAACCCTGCTTGCTGAAACTGAGGAGGACCTCATGCACTAGCTGCGGAGGGTCAAGGACTGCAGCCTTCAGTATGGACTAAGGCTCAGTGTCAAGAAGACAAAGATTCTCACCACTGGACCAATTGGCAGCGTCAGGATGGATGACGAAGAGATTGAGAGTGTTCACAGCTTCAGTTTGCTCAGCTCCACAGTCAACACTCTTGGCACCAGCAGTCAGGAAATCAAAAAGCGTATCGCGATGGGAAAGTCTGCTGTTAGGGACCTCTCTAAGGTACTCAGGAGCAACGGTGTCTCTCTGGAGACTAAGGTGCGCCTGATACAGGCCATGGTATTTGCAATCGCTTGCTATGCATCAGAGAGTTGGACAATGACTAGGGAGGACAGAAGGAGAGTGGATGCTTTTGAGCTGTGGTGCTGGAGAAGGGTACTGAATGTACCATGGACTGCCAGGAAAACAAACAGATTCATCTTGGAGAGGATTAAACCAAGGTATTCCTTGGAGGCAAGGATTCTGGGGCTTCGTCTGACATACTTTGGACATGTTGCCAGGAGGGACGGGTCCTTGGAGAGGGACATCGTGCTTGGGAGGGTGGAGGGACAGTGCAGGAGGGGAAGACCCTCTATGAGATGGATTGATTCGGTGACTGGGGTAATTGGGATGGGTGTGTCAGAGGCGGTGCGGTTGGCGCAGGATAGAGCAGGGTTTAGGGCTGTTGTGCATAGGGTCACTATGAGTCGGAAGTGACTCGACGGCACATAACAACAACAACAACATCTCTTCACCATCCATCTTGATGTTGCCAATTGGTCCACTGGTGAGAATCTTTGTCTTTTTGACTTTGAGCCTCAATCAGTATTGAAGGCTGCAGTCCTTGACCCTCTGCAGCAAGCATTTCAGATTTTCCTCAGTTTCAGCAAGCAGGGTTGTGTCATCAGCATAATGAAGATTGTTAATAGTTCTTCCACCAATCCTTCCACCACAGTTCTATATACCCACCCAAAAATGTAGATTCAGATTAACCAAGAGCATGTAGTCAACTTACTACCCCAATGATTATGAGTCACATACTACTAGCATTGTGCATGATTTTTTGAGACCTATAATATTGAACGCACTATTCCACTATCCTGTACTTCTAGTTTGCAGAAAATGTATTAAAATCAAATGGATAGAGACGCTGTGGTATATTCACACAATGGAATACTACACTGCTTTGAAAAACAAGGAACTCATGCAATTTTATTCAGAATGGGTGACTCTGGAGGACATTATGCTGAGTGAAATATCTCAGTCACAAAGGGACAAATATTATATGGTGCCACTGTTGTAGAATGAGGCTGACATTGGGGTGGGGGTAAGAATGAGAAAAACTGGATAAATTATGTTTACTGCATTGAAGCCGATGAGGGAGAGAATAGTTTAATATATTTTAGGGCATTATGATTATCATAAGAGACTGGAATGAGGGTTGCAGAGTGGAGTATACTTGGGGTGGGAGTGGGGATGTGGGCGTGGGGGTGGGGGAATTGTGTACCAGTGAAGGAGTTTTTCTTTTGTTTTTCAAGGAGAGGAGCGAACTGGGGTTGGGGTGGGGGTGAGTGGGTGGGGAGAAAAGTGCAACAATGAATGAATGGAATTCTAAAATCTCTGTAGATGTTCATTGAAATTAATAATAATAACAATAAAACACATCACAAAAAAAGTATTAAAATCACAGATGGCATTCAGTATTTTATTTTCAAAATTAAGAGATCAGATGCAGATAATTTTCTTCAAAAATGCCATGTGAGCCCTGGTATCACTCTGCAGTAAGTACTGTGAGGAAGTACAGGACAGTCTGAAGAATGGATAAACGATGGTTTTTGTAGGTACTGTCAAGTCAAGTACAACTCATACTGACCCTATATACATTGTCCTATCCGTGTTATCCTCACAATCTCTGACACACTTAAGCCCATTGTCCAGAGTCATAGTCAACTAGGGAGAATCCAATATCATCACAGAAACTTTTCAGAGTTTTCATCATGGTTTCACAACAGAATCTAATATTCACAACAAATTCTAATATTTGGTGCATGAGAGCCATTCTAAATATCCTGAAATAAATAGTCAGCAGTGAATCTCATGTTTAGCAATTGTTAAAAATACTCTAGGTGATTCTACATATGGATTACAAATGCCTGAGCAGGGACAGGAAGTAGAATGATACGAGTTTCAATGTAATCTGCGTCACGATGAAATGACAGTCAATTCCCTAACAGTAAACAACAACAGTATGATGGTTACGTGAAACCAGGATGTAAACCACTACATAGACCTGAAAATGAAGAGAACTTTTAACTGGACTGACCTAAGCAAAAGCTCCAGTAAAGCAGTGGTTAAGTGTTCATGTGGCTGATAACCCAAAAGTCAATGGTTCAACTCCATCAGCTGATGTTAAAAAGAAAGACCAGCAGTTTGATTCTATAAAGATTTAGGATTTATAGCCATAGAGTTTCACTCTGTCTCACAGGGTTGCTATGATTCAAAATCACTTACATGGCAATGGGTTGAGTTAACGTGGCAGCAAAGAAGATAATGGAAGACAAGGGAACCAAGGTATAAAAGAGACAGCTCCAACATGATGTAAATAGAGGGTAACAGTCCAGTTAGGTAACACCGCCCAGTAAGAAACAAGTTGTTAAGCCTATTTTGGTGATAAGGAAACCAAAGGTAAAGAAAAGGATAAATAATAGCCTTTCTGCTTGAAATCTCTCTAGTCTCCAGCAGAAGACTGAAAGTTTTAAATGGTTAACAAAGCTTGCAAGTCTTCTCCTGCCTACCATAAAATTATTTCTTCGCTCCAGGTACCAGAATAATTTATAAATTCCAGAAAAATTATGATTTATTTTTTGTTCCTGGAATTGTATTCTTTCTTGAGCCTATCTCTCCTGAATTTACAGATCATCTCAATAAAAGGTGTACTGTTTACCATATAGACAGCTGTTACTCATTCTTCAGAACAAATAATGTCAGTGTCTCACACCATCTTTTCACTCGACTCACACATCTACAATCCTAGAACCTCTTGCATTTATCTATCTTTGCCTTTACTATTTGGATTTTTGTCAGTCTACTCATGCTGACTTGATAGAAAATCCTCTAAAGGTGGAGACTATATCTTCAACTTTATATTGGAAATTCCTAGCACAGTATCTAGTGCACACAGGCACTCAAAATCCATTCTGTCAATAAGTAATGCACACAGGGTTAGACAGAGAACTGGAGGCAGACTGTCTGATTCACTATGCCTTCCTTACTTAGCTCTTCAAACCAGTTCACTGATTTTATGTTACAAATTCATTTTGGTGCCTCATAATTTAGTGTCAGACTATAACAAAGGAGGCCAAGTACTTTCCCTGTCTCTTCAAAAGTAGCTCTGCAAACACCAGAAATCTGAATCAATGGATTAATCAATTTGAGAAGAAGAATGTATCAACAAATTGCTTGACAT
Organism: Elephantulus edwardii; assembly: GCF_000299155.1. Lineage (NCBI taxonomy): Eukaryota > Metazoa > Chordata > Mammalia > Macroscelidea > Macroscelididae > Elephantulus > Elephantulus edwardii. The sequence goes on along the minus strand of NW_006399759.1, from coordinate 27,447,985 downwards.
AACCACTTGCTGAAAGCAATGAGGACTTAAAATGTTTGCTGCAGAAGACCAATGACTGTTGCCTTCAACAGGGATATTAAAAAATCAACACCACTGGGCCAATGGGCAGCATCATCAGATGGAGAAAAGAATGAAGTCGTCAACAATTTCATCTTACTTGAATCCATAATCAACACACTTAGTACCAGAAGTCAAAAAAGAAAAAGATGTTGCATTAGATAAACATGCTTTCTAGGAATTCTCTAAAACATTGAAAAGCAATAATGCTAATTTAAAGACTAAGGTCCATCTGACTCAAGTCATGGCATTTTTCAATTATTTGTTATGCATCTGAAAATTGGACGATGACTAAAGACAGGAGATGACTTTGAATTGTAGTTTTGGAGAAGAGTACTAAGTATCCCATCAACTGCTAAAAGAACAATTTCTTAGAAAAAGTGCAAACAGGGTACTTCCTCATTGGAGGCAATATCTCACATATTTTTTGGAGATATTATTATAAGGGGGCAGCCTTTGGAATCATGAGGATTTCGAATTACTTTTACCTGTCCTCTTAAAATGACATCATGCTTAAAAATGTGGTGAGTCAGAGAAAGGCAGGAAGATCCTTAATGAGATGACTAACATAGTGACTGTGACAATGGACTCAAATATATCAGTGATGACAAATGGCACAGGACAAGCAAGCTCCAGACCCATTGTTCACAGGATTGCTATGAGTTGTACATAACTCAACTGCACCTAACAGTCTCTGAGAGAAGGAATCTGTCCTTCGGACCTTTACTATACGGTTCCTTTGGTATGAATTTCTGTATTAAAAGCACTCATATCCTAGGTGTGTTTCCTCTAAAATAAAAAAAAATGAAAATATTATAAGACTTAGTTTGCAAACGTTCTAACTATTAACTCAATCCATGATTATGTCATTTAAATAGGGAATATTTCTACATCTACTCTAGCATTTTCTTAAAGCTCAGAATATAACTTTATAAATTACTGTAATAGTCAATACCAAATTCACAGAAAACTGATTTAAGACAAGTGAAAGAGAGAATATTTAAAAGGAAAAATAAAAATGTATAATCTTTATAATGACTCAACATCTATTATAAGATATACCATTAATCAAGTTTTTTAGTTAAAAAAAATAAATGTATCCACAAAATAAAATATGTAGACTACAGAATGATAAAATATAAGAAATCATGTATTTCAACTAGAAGAAAAAGTAATTAAAATTTATAGCATTTAAGAGTCCCTACACCGTGGATGAAGCAAGGCTACTGACTTCACCTTTTTCAAATGCTCATAAATATTAACTGAAAAAAATATTGTTGTTGTTATGTGTTGAGTCACTTGTGAATCATAGTGACACTGAGTACAGTAGCCCTGAACCCTGCTCTATCCTGTGTCAACCTTATTGTCTCTGACACACCAAACCTCATTATCCCAGTCACTGAGTCAATCCGTCTTATTGAGGGTCTTCCTCTCCTGCGTTGTTCCTCCACCCTTCCAAGCATGACGTCCCTCTCCAAGGACTGACTAGTCCCTCCTTGTAACATGTCCAAAGTATGTCAGAGGAAGCCACAGAATCCTTGCCTCCAATGAGCAGCCTGGATCCACCCTCTCCAGGACGAATCTGTTTGTTCTCCTAGCAGTCCATGGTATATTTAATACTCTTCTCTAGCACCACAACTCAAAGGCATCAATTCTCCTATCATCCCTAGACATTGCCCAACTCCCTGACACATAGAGGTAACTGTGAAGACTATGGCCTAAATCAGGTGCACCTTAGTCTCCAGAATGACATCACTGCTTGTCAGTACTCTGATGAGGTCACCGACAGACTTTCCCAATGCAATTCATCTTCTGATTTCCTGGCTGCTGGTACCAAGAGTGTTGACTCTGGAGCCAAGCAAACGAAAGCTGTTAACCTCAGTCTTTTCACCATCTATCATGATGCTGCAAATTAGACCAATGGTGAGAACCTTTGTTTTCTTGAGCTTTGTTTTGTTGGGCTTCGATCCATACCGAAGGTTTCAGTACTTGACCGTCTGCAGCAAGCCCTTCAGGTCTTCTTCAGTTTAAACAAGCAGGGTTGTGTAATCTGCATAACACAGGTTGTTGATGAATCTTTCTCTAATCCCAATGCCACAATTCTCATTATAGAACCCAGCCTTCTGGATGATCTGTTGTACATACAAACTTAAATGGTATAGAGATAAGATACATTCTTAGCATACACTCTTTCCGATTTTGAACCATTTCCATGCTCTATTAAGACAACTGCCTCCTGGCCCAGTATAGGTTTCAGACACCTACAATCAAGTGTTATAGGATTTTCTCCGAGTTAGTTAAAGTTTGTGGTGATCCACACAGTCAAATGCCTTTGCACAGTCAATGAAACATAGATAGACATTCCTTTGGTATTCTCCGTTATCTGCCAAGATCCATCTAACAATAGCTATAATATTCTTAGTATTACGGCCTCTTCTAAATAAAGCCTGCACTTGAGGCAGTTCTCTGTTGACGTGTTACTCCAGTCATTTTTGGATAATCTTCAGCAGAATCTTGCTTGCATGTGATATTAAAGACAGTGTTTGATAATTTCTGTGCTCTTGTTGAGCAGCCTTTCTTTGTAATGGAAACAAATATAGATCCCTTCCAGTCAGTTGGCCAGGCATCTGTCCTCCAGATTTCTTGGCACAACTTAGTGAGCACATCCAGGGCAGTGTCTGTTTGTCATACTGTCAATTCCGGGGGCCTAGTTTTTTGCCAATTTTTTTTTCAGAAAAGCTTCAACTTCTTCATCTCCACAGGCTCTTGTTTATACATCTTTTCATGAAATTCTTCTGTGTCAGCTAACTCCTTTTGGTACAATAACTCCGTATACTCCCTTCCATCTTCTTTTAATGCTTCCTGGATCATTTAGCATTCTTCCCAAAGCATCCCTAAGTATGACAACTCGAGACTTGAATTTATTTTTTAGTTCCTTCAGTTGAAGAAATGCTGAGTTCAGGTCTTTTGATTTTTTTACTCCAGCTCTTTCTACATTTCATTATAATACTTTGCTTTGTGTGTTACCATACTGCCCTTGGAAATCTTCTGTTCAGCTCCTTAATTTATTTATTCCCTTTGTTTTTGCTTCTCAGCATTCTAGTACAGTATTTAGAGTCTCTTCTGACATCCATTCTTGGTCTTTTCTCCTTTCTCTATATTTGTAATGACTTTTTTGCATTCCTCATAGATTAAATTCTTGATATCCTCCCACAGCTCATCTGGTCTTCACTTATTGGTGTTCAAGGCCTCAAATCTGTTCCTGAGATTATTTTTAAATTTGAGTGGGATAGACTCCAGGTAAAATTTTTATTCTTATGCTTTTAATTTTCTTTAGCTTCAGCTTAAACTTGCATATGAGTAGTTGGTGGTCTGCTCCACAATCAGCACCTGACCTAGTTTTCACAGCTGAAACTGAACTTCTCCAACGATTCTTTCCAAAGATGTAATCTACCTGATTCCTACAAAACCATCAAGTGAAAACCATATTGTAGCCCGTGCTTGTGTTTCTTATAAAAAGTATTTGCAATAAATAACTCATTAATTATATAGAATTCTATCATTCTTCATTTTCTGTCACCAAGTCCATGTTATCTAACTACTGATCCTTCTCTTTCCCCAACTTTTGCCTTCCAGCCACCCATTATAATTAACTTATCTTGCTTAAATATTCAATCAATTTCCAACTGCAAAAGTTGGTAGAAATCTTCTATTTCCTTCTCTTTGGCACTGGTTATTGGTGCATATATTGGAATGATAGCAGCATACACTGGACTTCCTTGTACGCATATGCCTATTACCCTGTCACTCACAACACTGTATTTCAAGATGAATCTAGAAATGACTTTTTTGTTTGTTTATTTAGAAATTACTTTTTAAAACTATGAAAGCAGCCTCAATTTCCCTCACCTTTTCATCACTGGCATAATAGATCTTATTGTCATCTGATTCAATATGTCATATGCCAATCCATCTCATTTCACCAATACCTGTTGTTGTTGTTGTTATGTGCCATCGAGTCATTTGCGACTAATAGCGACCCTATGTACAACAGCCCTAAACTCTGCTCTGTCCTGTGCCAATCGCACTGTCTCTGACACTCCCATCCCAATTATCCCAGTCACTGAATCAATCCACCTCATAGAGGGCCTTCCTCTCCTGCACTGTCCCTCCACCCTCCCAAGCATGATATCCCTCTCCAGGGACCGGTCCCACCTCACAACATGTCCAAAGTATGTTAGACGGAGCCTCAGAATCTTTGCCTCCAAGGAGCCACCCGGTTTAACCCTTTCCAGGACAAATCTGTTTGTTTTCCTAGCAGTCCATGGTATTCTCAATACTCTTCTACAGCACCACAGCTCAAAGGCATCAATCCTCCTTCTATCCTCCTTAGTCATTGTCCAACTCTCTGATGCATAACAAGCGATTGTGAAGACCATGGCCTGTATCCATTGCTCTTCAGTACTTTGGAGAGGTCCCTAACAGCAGACTTTCCCATGGCAATGCACCTTTTAATTTCCTGGCTGCTCCTATGTTCCATTTCTTTCTTAATACTATCAAATTTCCGTACATTCAGACTTCTCACATTCCACGTTAAAATCACTAGTGTCTGTGTACAACTCTTCCTCCTCCTTTGTGTTTCCGTATTTGAGGGCTCAGTCTTAGTTGCAATATCTGCTAGTCTAAGTGTGCTCTACTGTACAAAGGGTTTTCAAAAGCCTGTTATTTTGGGGAAAAAATATTACCTAAAAGTGACTCATAATAGTGAATACAGTAATTTCATTCACAGCATATATTTCTTGCTTTTGCCTTATAATAGAGCTCAACTTTTACAGAAGAGTGTGCTCAAGTAAAAGACAGTAATGTCCAAGATTACTGGTAGTAAAAAGAGGCCAATAATATCCAAGTGCAAAGTACAGATAAGATTTCCCAAAAAGTTGTTTTATTCCTTGCTTTTCCTTCTGACTGATGCCTGGGATACAGGAAAAATACGCTAAAGTTTTAGCAACCTTTGAAATCTTGAGTATTCATTAAGACTATCAGAATAGAGAAAAACGGACAAGAAGAAATCAAAACATGAAATAAAGTAAGGAGGCTAAAAAAAGTTTAAATGATTCAGTGTCTTTGTTAAACTTATATACACTGACTTCTGCATTGAAAGGCTCTAAGTCTCTAATGTTTATTATTAAAAATTGTCTTTCCAAGCTAAAAGATTAAGAACTATTTTACATTGAAGTAATTATTGTACTAAGGAGAGAAGATGCTATGCAGATGGTTGGGAATATGGAAATAGGGCATGTTAACCTATACACAAGGGAACTGGTCAGTCTCAACAATTTACAAGGGGACGGGCTAGTCTCACCATTGAACTAAGCAAGACGGTAGTGAGAGAGAAACAGATCTTCTGGAACCACTTAAACAAGAAACAAAACAATGGTGGAATGCCATACTTGCTCAAGCAGCAATATCTATGGCCAAACTGCAGACATGATATGAGAAGGGACCTTTTATGGTGAGAGAGCCAATTTTGGCAAGACTGAAAACTTGGGAAACACTAGTCTGAAGACTCGAGGCCAAGGTGTGTGTGCACATTTCGGGAGCTGTCTCGACTATTATTAACCTGGATTATAATGTTTTGACTTCCTTGATATAGTGGACTGTGAGATGTCACTTTGGATTTTAGACCCAGAAAAGCAGTAAGATTGGTGTTGAGATGAGTAGAAATAGGAACTGGTTTTGTGTTATTGATGCTATGGACAATCCTCTTTGGTGAAGTTGATAAAGGTCAGACATGGCCATCTCCACGTAGTCCTTGTGGATTGTACAAAGGTTGTTATTACTTGCCATCTAGTCACCTGAAACTCACAGTGACCCTATGTACAGCAGTTCTGAAGCCTGCCCTGTCCTGAGCCAGTTTCACGGATTCTGACACATCTACTCCATTGTCCCAGTTACTGTATCAATCCATTTCATCCAGAGTCTTCCTCTTCTGCACTGTCCCTCTACACTTCTGAGCATGATGTCCATCTCCAAGGATCAGTCGCTCCTGGTTATATGTCCAAAGTATGTGAGATTGAGCTTCAAAATCCTAGCCTCCAAGGAGAAACCTGGTTTCACCCTCTCCAAGACTGACCTATTTTTTTTGGTGGTCCATAGTATCTTTAAGACTCTTCTGCACTATAACTTGAAGGCATTGATTCTTCTTCTGTCATCCTTTATTACTGTCCAGTTCACTAATGCACAGCACGTAATTGTGAAGATAATGGCCTAGAGAAGGTTCATTTTAGTCTTTAAACTAACATCGTTGCTTTTCAGTACTGTAGAAAGGTTCCTAACAGCAGATTTTCCCAAAGCAATTCTTTTACAAAGGTACACCCAACAAAGAAAATTTTCGAGATGCAATATGCATCTATATTCCATGAAGCAAATTACTCACGTTTTTAAGTAATACACAAAAGAAGGGAATAAAATGAATACTTATCAAGTTTACTCTGTATTTGTCACTATAAAAATCACTTTACATAGTCATCAATGTAAACACAGAGATTTTATGTTGTTTAACCTTTCAGTCTCTCAATATTAATATGTATAAAAAGAATAAACATTGAAAATAAGACTTTCGAATGAATGACTAAATGAATGATGGCATCAACTCATTGAAAATTATTAGCAGTCCGTGGTGGCCTAGTGGCAGGAAGCTGTGCTACAATCCCTAAGGCACACAGTTCAAGGCCACCAGCTGCTCCACAGGAGAAAGATGGACAATCTCCTTCTTCTGTGTGATTAACTGCCACTGAAAACCCACTGGAGGGTCAGCTATAGGTCATTTCGACTTTACAGTACGCAAACTCAAGAACACTCTATCACTCAACTTGTTTTTTATTTTTTTAGAAAATCATAACCTCTCTTACCTTCTGTTGTTGGAAATACTTCTTCCCCTTCAGTTTTTGTCTCTGTCAGTTTTCCAGTTCTCAGTAATACTTCTGCAAAGCTTTCCATTGGAATGTGTTGATAGGTATTATAGTTTCCTTCAGACTAGACGAAAGAAGTAGTTACACTGTTTAGAGGAGTACTGAACATGTATTAGAAAATATCATTTTCTGTCTTTTGATGGCTTCAGTGGTAACTTCTCGGATACTAAGGCATATTATTTTACATAAAAGATGAAAGACATTACATAATTTCATGAAATGTCATAATAATTTAATTGTTAAATAAATAATATAAACTCATTTATCCAGAAGCAAAAACTGTATTTTCAGAAAATTCTTTGCTTTTCTTAAAACTAAAAGACTTACATTTGCATGACAGTTAAATCTTGTATTTTTATGTATCTTGTCCTTACCTCAGTAACAAAAGGATTGGCGATAACAGATTCATAAAATGGATGACAACCTTGTTTTTCTAGATCTTCATTGGCTGTACTTCTAATTTGATAAGCACTATCAAATCTTTGCCCCTAAATAGAACAAAGTGAAGAACAAGGAATAAGTAAAATTGAGAAAGAGAGAGGCTGATTTCAGGAGTGAGTGGCCAATATCCTTTCTGTGGTTAAGAGAGAGAGTGTAAGGATGCCACAGTCATGAAGGTAAAATTAAAAACGACATTTTAAGGACAACTTCAACCCAGATCTATGAAAGATTTTGGCTGTCCTGGCCATTTTGACATTAATGAAAGAGGAACACTAAATCACTCGGTGAAAATATAGGACTGGTTCTCTAGCCAATAGTCAGAATAATAACTCTACATATAATTTTGTATATGCCATTCCATAGTTAAAAAAAATATTTCGAAGCTTTGAACAATGTAAACAGGCAAGTGCAATATAACATTTAAATTGTTCCACAATGTGCCCAAAAACTTTATCTCCTGATATTTTTGCTTGCAAACTCTCCATTCTACTTAAACTGTTGCATTATACATATCCTACAACTCTCTGGGTTGTTTTTTCTCCCATTGTCAGAGTCCTGACCAAGAAGACTGATCATCTAGTTAGATTCTACTTGTTCATGTAATCCCAGCTCAAGTGTCCCCATCTGATGAAATTTTACAAGATCAAGGCAAGACCAAGATCATGTGAGAGGCAACTTTCATTATTCCCACCTTCTCTACAACTCTTACTCATGACAATGATGACTTCTACCTGAGCCCTGTGAACCTGGAAAACAAAAGAGAAATACCCCTACCCTTTGTAATCTAGAACATAGCATATGAAATACAATCAAGCTTTTTTATACCATATAAGAAGACATACAGATGCTCGGTGGATATTTTTTTTTAAGTAATAATAATTTCTCTGGTGCAAAAAGGGTAAGATATCTCCATTCTTTTTTATTCTGAAAATTTACTGTGGTAAACTTATAAATGTTTTCCCTCTTTTAAAATGTATCCAACACTAACTAAATTAATAAATAAATAACCACATCCACTTACATCACGTTGATTCCACTATATAGTGACTAAAAAGGACAGATTAGAATTTCCCTGCAGAGTTTCTAAGGTTACACATCTTAATGGAAGCAGACTGATGTATCTTCCTATCACGGACTGAGAGGTAAATTCAAACTGCTAACTTCTATGTTATTAGAAAAGGATATTTAATCAGTGAAGTACCATAGCTCCTTTTAAAATTTATATAGTAAGTATTCTGCCAAGTTTATAACCCAAGAACATTTCTTCAAGGATCTGGAAGCCCTCTCACTGAAACAGAAGAAAGCACCTGTTTCCCGATTCCAGGCCAGGAAGTGGGATGTGGAATAGGGGTGGAAAGTGGTTTTTTTGGTGGAGGGGGAGGAGACTAAATTCACGGGGCACCTTGCTCCAAGTTAAAAATTATCATGACAGTATGTAGTTTATTATTTCCTTTGAATAAAATAAATCAATAAACACCAATTGCGAGGTAAGATGAACAATGTGTGATAAGGATGCTGTCAAGTTCTACTTAAATTTTAACTATAATTTTTATCTTCAGATTGCATATGAAATGGATTATGAACAAAATGGCCTCAATGCTCCCATCAACCTCATTACATTTTAGACAGACTTCCCCCTGCTTCGTTCCTTCCCCTCCCCTGTTATTATAACAGTCAGGCACTCTAAGCACAACACAAGATAACAATCTAGGCCAAATGGTCCTAATTACAAATGTAATATATCACTCACCCCCTCAACTGACCAATCACTCTAGAAACCTGTACTATTTTGGCACAGCTATAGCACTGAGTCAGAAACGACCCATAGCTGAACCTCCAGCAGGTTTCCAGAGGTAGTTTAATTGCATAGGAGGAAACTGTCCAACTTTCTTCCACCAAGCAGCTTGTGGATTTAAACCACGTGGGTTCAGGATTGCAAAGCAGTTTCCAACCTCTAGACCAGCAGAGCTCCCTATTTTGCCACTAGTTCACCCTAAAGAAAAGAAAAAAAACTAAACAAAAACTCAGAACCATTGTTATTCGGCTAGAATCCACTCATAGGTAAGCTTCCAGTAGGTTCCTGAGCTATAAATCACATGGCAGAAGAATCGTCATCTTTCTTCCACAAAGCTGCTAGTAGATTTGAATCATTACAGAGGCATGACCTTTAAGTTCACAGTACAATCTCCTACAGACTACATCACCAGATGATATGGTTGCTCATGGTATAACCATAGGCTGCCAAAAGAGCAAACAGATCTGTCTTGGGACGTATGCAGGCAGAAAGCTTCTTAGAAGCAAAGTTGATGAAAATGTCTCACACACAGTAGGTATATTATTAGGAAAAGCCAATTCCCTATAGAGAGTGCTAACTTTTGTCTAAAACACATAGGAATGTGATCAATCTGTGAAAGCCATCATGTGTGGTAAGGTAGAGAAAAAGATGAAGATCCTCATTTAGATGGACAGGCATACTGGTTTTAACTAAGGGCTTAAGTACAGAGGTTAGAATGAGAATGCTAATGTATTGTTCAGTGTTTTATTCTGTGGTACATACAGGGTGTGAAAGAAGGAGATAGAATATGCATGCAGGTGGTCAATTATGACTTCAACCTACTTAAGAAGGAAGAAGTGTCCCCATCAATAACATTTATGTTGCTGTTGTAATTATATGCCAGGCAGTCACATGTGACTCATAGTGGCCCTATCTACAATAGCTCTGAACTCTACTCTATCCTGAGCCAATCGCACTGTCTCTAATACGACCACTCCCATTACTCCAGTTACTGTGTCAATCCATCTCATTTGGGGTCTTCCTTTCCTGTGCTGTCCTTCCACTTTTCCAAACATAATGAATTCTCCAAGGACTGGTCCCTCCTGGCAACATGCCCAAAGTATGTGAGACAGAGCTTCAAAATCCTTGCCTCCAAGGAACAGTCTGGTCTCACACTCTCCAGGACAGATTTGTTTGTTCTCTTGGCAGTCCATGGTGTGTCCAATGCTCTTCTCCAGCACTACAACTCAAAGACATCATTTCTTCTTCCTTCATTCAGTCACTGCCCAGCTCTCTGATGCATAGCAAGTAATTGCAAAGACCATGGCCTGGATCAGATACACCTTAGTCTCTGGATTAATATTGTTACTCCTTAGTACTCTGGAGAGGTTTCTGGAAGCAGGATTTATTTCCTGGATACAGATACCAAGAATGTTGATTGTGGAGCCAGGCAAACTGAAGCTTATTAAAAATTTCAGTCTCTTCTCTATCATGATGAGCAAGTTCAGGGCTACATCCATTTGTTGAAATACGTCTATTAGCATTCCATCACTTCCTGGGGCCTTGTTTTTTTGCCAATTTGCCTTGAACTTCCTGCATCACCATTGCCTCTTGATCATACATTATTTCATGAACTTCTTCTGTGCCACCCAGTTATTTTTGGTACAGTGACTGTGCACTCCTTCCATGTCTTTTTATGCTACATCTACCCTTCAACATTCTAACTATCACATCCTTAAGTACTGCAATTCGAGGATTGAATTTATTCTTCAGTTCCTTTAGCATAAGAAATGCAGAGCAAGTTCATCCCTTTTGATTTTCTGACTACACTTCCTTGCACATCTCAATACTTGGCTTTGTTTTCCCAAATTGACTTTTGAAACCATCTCTTCAGCTCCTTAACTTCCTGATTTCTTCCCTCTGCTTTGTCTTTTCATTGCTCTAGTGCAATTTTCAGGGTCTCTTCTGACATCCATCTTGGTCTTTTCTTCTTTCTGTCTTTATAATGACTTTTCCCCCTCCTCATGTATGATTTTCTTGATATCCTCCCACAGCTAATCCTGTCTTTGCTCATTAGTGTTCAAGGTCTCAAACTTGTTCCTAAGACAGTTTTGAAATTCAAGCAGGAAAAACTCAAGGTCAAATGTTGGTTCTTGTAGACTTAGTTTTCTTTAGATTCAGTTTGAACTTGCATATGAATAATTGATGGTCTAGTTTCGACAGTCAATACTGAGCTTCTCCAATGATACTTTTCCACAGATGTAATCAATCTGATTACTGTGTAGATCATTAGGTGAAGTCTATGTGTATAAGTGCTGTTTACATTTCTTATAAAAGGCATTTGCAATGAATAAATCATTGATTGTACAGAAGTCTATAATTCTATCCCCAACCTTCTTTCTGTCACCGAGTCTATATGTTTTCAGACTACCAATCCCTCTACCCTGCTCCCAACTTTTTCTTTCTTTTTTTATTATTATTAATTTTAATGAACATTTACAGAGATTTTAGATTTCCATTAATTCATTGTTGCACTTTTCTTCCCCCACCCCCAGTTTGCTCTTCTCTGAAAAGTAAAAGAAAAATTCCTTCATTGGTATACAAACGCCCTGCGCCCCCCAACCCCAAGTATATTCCACTCTGCAACCTTCATTCTGGACACTTATGATAATCATAATGCCATATAATGTATTGCTTTTAAACTGTTCTCCCCCTCATCCGTTTCAATGCAGCATACATTTCATCTAGTTTTTGTCATTCTTACCCCACCCTGTTGTCAGTCCCATTCTACAGCAGTGGCACTGTGCAGTTTTTGTCCTTTTGTGACTGAGATAATTCACTCCGAATAATGTCCTCCAGGGTCACCCATTTTTAATAATATTGCATGAGTTCCTTGTTTTCCAATGCAGCGTAGTATTCCATTGTGTGAATATACCAGAGCTTCTCTATCCATTCGTTCATTGATGGGCACTTAGGTTGTTTCCAACTCTTTGCTATTGTGACCAAAGCTGCGATAAACATGGATATGTATATATTTATTTGCTTGGATGGTGGTTATAGTCTCTTTGGGGTATATTCCCAGTAGTAGAATTGCTGGGTTAAATGTTATCTCTATTTGCAACTTTGTGAGAAAGCACCATACCGTTTTCCACAGTGGTTGCACCATTTTATACTTTCACCAACAGTGAATAAGGATTCCGGTTTCTCCACAACCTCGCCACCATTTGTTGCTTGCTCCTCTGTTAAATTCTGCTAGGCTTACTGGGGTGAGATGATATTTCATAGTTGTCTTGATTTCCATCTCTCTTAGAGCTAGGGATTTTGAACATTTCTTCATGTGCTTGTTGGCCATCTGAATGTCTTCTTTCATGAAGTGTCTGTTCATATCCTGTGCACATTTTTCTATTGGATTACTTACCTTTATCTTGTTGTGATGCTCAACTATTTTATAAACTCTAGATATAAATCACTTATCTGATAAGTCATTACTAAATACTTTTTCCCAGTCTGTGGCTTCCCTTTTTACCCTGTTGGAAAAGTTTTTGGATGTGCATAGGCATTTGATTCTTAGAAGGCCCCATTCATTTGTTTTCTCTTCTCCTGGTTGTAGATTTTTCAGGATACTTGGAAGACTGTTATGTTTTGGATTAGGACTACTAGAGTTCTTCCAAGCTTTTCTTTAAAGATTAGAGTCCTTGGTTTTAGTCCTAGATCCATGATCCACCTTGAGTTGGTTTTTTTATATGGAGTGAGGTGTGGATCTTGCATAAGTCTTCTGCAGATAGTTTTCAAATTTTTCCAACACCATTTGTTTAAAAGGCTGTTGTTTCCCCAGTTAACTGATTGCATCTCCTTGTCAAAAATCAGTTGACCATAGGTAGATGGGCTGATTCCCAGGTTCTCAATTTTATTCCATTGATCTATGTGTCTGTCATTGCACCAGTACCACGCTGTCTTAACTACCACAGCAGTGTAGTAGGATTTTAAATCAGGGAGTGAGATGCTTTCTACCTTTTTCCTATTTTTAAGGAGTGCTTTGCTTATTCTGGCTTCTTTGCATTCCAAATGAAACTGGAGACTGCCTTTTCCATCTCGTTGAAGAATGGGATTGGTATTTTTATTGGGATTGCATTGAACGTGTAGTATTGCCATTTTCACAATACTGAGTCTTCCTATCCATGAGCAACTTTTACATTCTGGCCACCCATTATTATTAATTCATCTGGGTTGCATGCTTGACAGATCTCCAATTGCTATAACATCTATGTTGTTGTTGTTGTTGTTGTTGTTTGATGCCGTCGAGTCGTAGACGACTCATAGCGACCCTATGAATGAATGGCTTAAGCCATTCATACATAGAGTTTCTGGAGGCAAGCCATTTCGGAAGTGGATGCTGCTCCTGCTTCCAGATAACATCAATAGTACTAAATAAATAACTACATGGCCAGGCATACAAACCCCCATGCTCCTGCTCCTATTTCCATGAATCGTTAGGTCCAATGTTCGTTGCAAACTGAATCAAAGACTTCATTCACAGTTACAAGGTTTATTACAAAAACAGGTTGTGGGGTGGGGGACACAAAGGATATTTCACGGTGAAAGTGCAGCTTTAGTGAACAGCAGCCCCACGCCAGACTAACAGCAAGACACACATCTCAGTTCAGACAGGTTCTCAGTTAAGATGTGAAGCCAACGTTCAGTTCAGCAGCACAAATAAACTTCTGGTTTCCTCAATCATTTAGCAAGTTTTGCCTCATAGCAGTCACAAATCAGCTCTTCATTCAGTCACCCAGAAAGAAAACCTTTAATTTTGGCTCCATCTCCAAGGTTCTGTCAGGTTACACCTTACGACAGGCCTTTCACCATCTCGCACCACAATCTCTACAGTGTGGAAAGCACTCTCTCTTATATTGGTCCCACAGTTGTTTATGATTTGCTGTTGAGATAGCTGAAGAACACGAAGTCAGTGGGGGTTAACACAATGGATAGAAAAGCCATTTTACAAAGTTCTAATACCACACAGGGTCACTAAAAATTGGTACTGCCTTGACAGAACCTAACCAAAATAAAACCTAACATAAGCATAGCATCTCAGAAGTGCTCTCTTCATTTACTGAGCTAATCAGACCATCATCCTTAATTCTGTACTTTTGTACATCCAGAACAAAAGCAGGCTCACAAAGTATATTCCTTTAACCAGGCACTCTCCTCACTATTACCACTCTAGTCCAAATGATGATCATCATCTCTTGAACCTGGAGAAATGTGTTAAGATCTCTCTCTTTGTTTCTGTAACTGACTCCCTACAAACAGCTCACTATTGAAAAGTTAGTTTTCTCAAAAGCATGGAATTAACAAGTTTTACTGAGTGAAATTCTACAGAAGTCACCCATCAGACTATGAATAAAATCTGTATTCTTCTCATAGTCTCTATTTTTTACATGTTCTCCTCTTTGAACTTGGTATCATAGCCTCCTACTCTCCTCATTGTTTATTTTGGGCAGTTTTGTGCTCTATGAAGACATCAAGTATATGTGTTCCACAGAGATTGACACTTGTTCTACTTGACTCAACCAGGTTTCTGCTTAAAATAACTTCTCTGAGAAACCTTGTTTTCCTATCTAAAATAGAACTTCACATTCTCAATTTCCTTTATTTCTTTTCGTTGTCTTATTAAAACTTACATTACATTATATACATATTCTATTTGTTACTCCTAATAGAACACTGTCTAACTCTCTAAAGCATAACAAGTAATTGAGAAGACATGGCTTGGGTTAGGTGCACCTTTGTCTCTAGACTTAACAATGAGCTGGACAATAACTAAGGATGGCAGAAGAAGATTCGATTCCTTCAAGTTGTAGTGCTGGAGAAGAGTCTTGAACATACCATGAACTGACAAGAAAACAAATTGGTCCTTCTTGGAGAGGGTAAAACTAAGTCTCTCTTTGGAGGCTAAAATTCTGAAGCTCCATTTCAAATACTCTGGGCACATTGCCAGGAGAGACTAGTTCTAGGAGAAGGACATCATGCTCAGAAGAGTGGAAGGACAGCACAGGAGAAGGAGACCTAGGATGAGATGGATTGATACAGTATCTGAGGCAACAGGGGTTGATGCGTCAGAATTAGTGAGACTAGTGCAGACGGAGAAGGGTTCAGAGCTGATGTACACAGGATCACTATAATAAGCAGGCCACTCAATAGCACATAACAGCAACAACAACATACTATAGTGGTTGGGTTTTTATTTAAGCCTCATATTTAGAGTCAACAAGATGTCAGGGAGGGCCTTTGTATTTAAACATTGGTTGTTACTACATCTTGGATGAACATTCTGCTAAGTGGTCCAGCACTTTTCTGTCAATATACTGCACGAAGGTAACCTGGGGTTGCTATGATGCTGAATCTTGTGCCACTGGGTGTCAAATGCCATAACATTTACCCATGGTGGATAGTGTTTGGTGGAGCTCCTATTTTAAAACAGATTTTGAAGCAGAGAAGAATCCACTTCCTAAACAACATGCTTCTGGAAACTCCTTGAACTTTGCAAAATGACAATAGTTGTAGAAAGGCTTCCGGCCTTTTATTCATAGGGTCACTATGAGTTGTGCTCAACTCGACAGCAAGCAACAACAACAAAAATATAATATAAATTCCACAGAGGAAGAAAATTAGCCTAAAGTATTTTACTGTTTCATACTCAGTTACTATTATATATTTATAGAGATAAAATGCCTGTTAAATAATTTATGTATATGATACTCAACGAATATCTGACATAACCTGATAAAAGGACACGTGTTTCTTTTTCTTAGTTTTCTAGGGTTAACACTAACAGATTTCAGTGAGAGGAGACAAAGAAAACAGCAGGGGAGCAATGGGTTGAAATGTCAAATAAAGCAAAATTCAATCACTCTATTGCCTGTCCTGACACTTATGTATGAAATGGAATAAATAATCAGTTAAACTGTCCGTTCAGTGTCCCCAAGCTATCTCCTAGCACTATTCCTGAACTACTGGCCTTAAAAATCAAAGCAAAAGTGAGAAAGCAGAGCTAAAATAATTTCACTTTTTGTCTCACAAAAGAACACTTTTAACTTCTATCGGTAGCCTCTGTAAGCAGTTATGGAAGGATTGGTTTTAGGATCCTCCTTGGATACCAAAATCCAAAGTCCTTGTAGAAAACAGTATACTATTTGTATATAGTCTACAAACAAGCTCGCATATATATATTAAATTCTCAATACATTAGCTGTAGTACCTAATTCACTATAAATCTTATATAAAGAGGACTTTATACTCTCTCTGAGCTTTTGAGAGATTGCTCTCATTACTACTTAAATGCTTTCTAGGTGCCTTTCTCCACCCCTACCCTAATATTTTTGATCCATGGATAGTATGATCTGGATGTTTAACCTGTGGACAAAACAGGCCACTTCTTTTCTAAGATTTCTTTTTTTAAAAAACTTAATTTTAATGAAAGTTTACAGAGACTTAGGGTATTCATTCACTGTTGCACTTCTCTCCCTGCCCACTCCCTTTTCCAAATTCGCTCTTGTCTTTGACAAGTAAAAGGAAAATTCTTTCATTATTATACAATCCCTCCCCACAAATCCACTCCACTGAGCAACCTTCATTCTGGACTCAAATATACTACATTATATAAAACAGATTAATCATTTCTTATCTGATGAGAGGCAAAGAGTATTTAAAACATTATTTCAACAATTTAGAGAGGATAAAGATGCAGTAATAGTGAAAACAACTACAAAGTAGTGTTAATAAGTAAATATACACTACAAAACAGATTAAAAGAAAAGGGTGGAAAAGAGAGCAGCCTTGCATACTTGAAGAGGTCGCAGGTAAGTTAGAGACTTCTTCCACCACTGCCCATCACTGACAGCCTGCAGCACAGCTTTGGTGGTTGTCGTGGTGTTGGAAAGGACTTTCATGGTCGTAGCAGTGGTCCAGTGTAATAGGTCAGCTGAACCGCTGTCTGCAATATTTACTTCATCCTACAATTTAAAAACAAAATGGCAAAAAAGACATTGTCTCTAAAACAGCAGAGTGGTAACAATGACTACTTTAAAATATCAGTCTTTAGACATGAAGATATATAAATTTAGAAATTCATCTTTGTTAGAAAAAAGTTAACGCACGAGTTTACTAATATTTCATCTGAGGAATTTTTTACTCAATATTATTTCAATATAATTATTTCATAACATGTCTTTTTTTAATTTAATTTAGTTTGTTTATTTTTCATTTCAATGAACATCTACAGAGATTTTGGG
>NW_006399759.1:27421784-27428681 GCF_000299155.1 Elephantulus edwardii | reverse complement strand
TTGAATAGATCTTTTGTGCTTCTAGTTATATTTACATCCCAAATATTTAATCTTGTGATTAGCTATTGTGAAGGGTATTGCTTTTCTTAGCTCCAGCTCTGTATTCTCTCTGTCACTGTAGAGAAATCCAACTGATTTTTGTATGTCATAACATTTCTTAAAGATAGTACTTTATAAAATAAGGCAGTTTATAATTCAGGACCTACAATAATGGCAGTAAAAGTGAATAGACTTCCTCATCTAGGCTATAAAAGAGAAACTTAAAACAGATGGTGACTGGAAAAGAAGCTTTTGAGAAGAGCATACTCTACTCCACCCCAACCCTCTCTAGTCCACTTTTTATGCCTAAAGGGATTTAATTGGACCAATCAGAAATGCATTTGGGAGACAAAGAGCACTGTGCCTGACACAAGCTTGAAAATTCCAAAGTCTAATTAGCTACTAGGGAGCTTTAGTGGCCGAGTAATGAGAAACTATGCTGCAATTCTGAAGGCACATGGTTCAAATCCACCAGCTGCTCCACAGGAGAACTATGGGCACTCTCCTCCCATGCAATTAACTTCCTCTAAAAACTCACTGTAGAGTCAGCTGTGAGTCAGTTCTGATTCGACAGCACACTACAACAACAATCAGCTACTTACAACAAAGAAGAAGAGTGAGGCTGCTTTCAGACTAGTCCATACAATGGGACTTACAAGGAAGGACAAAAAAAATGCACAGGTGTTTTATATAGCCCACTTCTTTCTTTTTTTAAGCCAGAATGGAGTTGACTGATGTTCTTTTCAAAAAGGCACCTCATGAGGGTCCAAAGAAACCCCAAGGAATGAAAACAAGGGGTATAATCACTGAAAACCTAGGGACAAAGAGGCAATGATAAATGGCTAACCCTAGGGAACTAAAGATGAAGGACTACTAGGAAAATTAAGAATCACTTTATTTGAGCTGAGGGAAAGAGGGATGGAAAACAGGAATAGGAGGTTTTCAATAAAAGCATGCAATGTTTTGCTTTATTGCCCTTCAGAGATAATGTGATTGGTTTTGTTCCTTACAAACTGAAGGTTTCTAATAATTCTGCATGAAGCAAGTCTATTGGCATCATTTATTAAACATCACATGCTCACATATTTTTACATTTTTGGCAAATCTCAAAATAGCCGTAACTTTTCTACAATATTATTACAAAATTGGCAAACATTTGTAGTACAAACTTTAAGTCATTTTCATGAACACTCTGGTGAGTTTTCAAAGGCCGTAAATCACATGGGAGATCATTCACCCTTCTCTCGAGGAGTCACTGGTGGGTTTAAACCACTAGAGAAGCAACACTGTTGGCCTAGCAGCTCAACTTCTTACAAACTACACCACCAGTATAGAGTAAACACTTTTTACATCCACTGGCAAACAAAAAAAAAAAAGGAAGGGGCAGTGATAAACTTCCCTGCAATGCTTAACTTTTGTGGTCTGGGGCCAGATCTGTAATATTTGAGGAATGTGCCTGTATAAAAGACCTAAAGGGTCCTGGCTGCATAGTAAATCACAGTTTGGGCTGCTGACTGAAAAGTTGGCAATTTGTATCCACCAACTACTCTCCAAGAGAAGGATGAGGAAGTCCACTTTTGCAAAGATTTCCAGCCTCAGAAAATTGATGGAGAGGTACTATAAGTTAGAATAAACTTGATGGCAGTAGCACAGTGAACTAAGCATTGACAGAAAGGGCAAGAGGTTAAAATCCAAATGATCTTCCAGAGAAAGATGAAGCAGTCTGCTTTTATGAAGAGTAACAGCCTTGAAACCCCTATGGAATCCCTGACCTATGGGGTTGGTATGACTTAGAACTGAGTAGAAGGCAGCAAGTAAGCAGGCCACAGGAGCGCTGGTAAAATGGTAAGTAAAACCACAGCTACTAACTAAGAGATTAGTAGTTAGACCCATAAGGTGCTCCGTGTAGAAAGATGAGGATACACACAAGAAATAAAGTGCAATCTTAACATATCACGTGAATGATGATTCTTCAGAACTAGAGCACAGCACATATGCTACCAGAATATAAAACATATCCAAAAATGACAGCAGGATGACCACTGGAAGGAAGGATTATAGAAGATTTTAATTTGTATCGATTTAATACTTCTGAATTTAACAAATTTTCTGATGTAAATGAGAAACTGTTTCTTAAGGCAAATATCTAATTTTACTATATTTCTGTATACTCATTATCAAATTACCTTTTCGTTCCCTAGGCCAATTTACAACGGTCACAAAGACAAAATAATTATCTTCACTTTCCAAAACAAGAATTGATAGAAATAACTGTGATACTGAAGGTTGTCTACACTCAGCACTAAGTGGAATGAAAGCGGGAAAAAAATAAGTGCCTCCCATCAAGGAATATAAAATCAAGCCAGAGACAGTGGTCTTCCAAACATGAAGCGATAATAATTTCAGAACAAATCTCAGGGATATATTCTATAGAATAAACTCTTAAGTATCATTTACCAGAATGTTTCATCTAAAATGCTCCTAGAATTCTATTCCAACATCCTTTTCCACTGGCTCTATACCACTTTCAACACCACCTAATTTCCCTTGATCATTTTTTATTTAGTTGTTTTCTGTCTGCACACTTCCCTCTCGAATGTCAGCTCAAAGAAAACAAGAAGCTTGGCTGTTTAGTATACTTATTCCCCAGAATAACAAATGGTACTAATAAACAATGCTGGAACCAAAAAAGTAAGTCAAAGGCAAAAGGAAATGACACAAAAATGTACAGAATTTTAGAAAGTTAGGACCTTCTACATTAAACATATCTGGCCATTCCAAATATACTCTGTTTTGAGGGTAAATGAAGGTATTTTACCACTTCTGGATTTTTGCTCATCAAGGGTAGATATTATGACCTCTATAAAATTCTTCTTAGTCTGAAACAGCAATGTCATGATGCATGGAGAAGAGACTGGAATTGTCAACAATTTCACCTTGCTTGGATGCAAATTAACACCCTAAGTATCAACAGTCAGGAAATAAGGAGACACTTTGCACTGGGAAAATCTGCAGTTAGGGACATCTCCAAATTATTGAAAAGTAATGATGTCATTCTGAGGACTAAGGTACATCTGATGCAGGCCATAGTCTTTCTAATCACTTGCTGTGCATCAGAGAGATGGATGGTGAATAAGGATAAGGGAAGAATTATTGATGTCTTTGAGCTGTGCTGTTGGGAAAGAGTACTAAACATCCCATGGACTTCCAAAAGAACAAACAAATATGTCTTGGAGAGGGTACAGCCAGAGTGCTCTTGGAAGCAAGATGATGAAGTTTTATTTCAGATACTTTGGGCATGTTGCTAGGAGAGGCTATTCCTTGAAGAAGAACATGATGCTAGGAAGTGTGGAGGGTCGGCAAAGGAGAGGAAGACTCTCGAACAGGTAGACTGCCATAATGGGCTCTTGCATGTATGGATGTGTGAGGATGACATAGGATTACAACAGGGTTCATTCAGATCTTTTGTTTATATGGTTGTTACAAGTCCTATTCAAATCAACAGCATCTGACAATAACAACAATCTCAAACGATCCAGGAAAATAAAATTCATTTATAATCCCATTTTATCATTTGAGTACAATGTATTTTTATTCCATAGAAACACTAATTAGCAAACTGGAACAATCTGGGACAGAACCTTCTCACTTACATTTGGAAACATTACATACTAAAACATATTACATAATTACATAATTACATATTAAAACATGTGGATTTATCTTTCTAGGGGAAAATGCATTCAAATCTTGAAATAATTTACTCAAAAATTAGAATTTATTAAAAAAATTAGAGTTTACTGATGACTTATTTCCCTGAGAGCAAAAGTAATGTGATAACAGTTGAAAGCTATGAACAGTTCTGGGCGCACAGTGTGCTGTTAAGTTGCGAACCAAAAAGTCAGAAGTTCGAATGCATCCACTACTTTGTGTGACAAAGTGGGAAGTATCTGTCTGTAAAGATTCACTGCCTCAAATACCAGACGAATGACTCTGAATGAAGATCTTGATAGCAGTGTGTTGGGTTGTAATATAGGGAGTTCTAGGCCTATATAGGGAGCTCTAATAACTTATTCTTCGATCATTAGTATTCAAGACCTCACACCTGTTCCTGAGATGGTCTTTAAATTCAGGAGGGGTAGACTCAAGATCAAACTTTGGTTCCTGTGGATTTCTTTTTATTTTCTTTAGTTTGAACTTCGATCTGAGTAGCTGATGATCTATTCCACAATTAGCACTTGACCTAGTTTACACAGCTTATATTGAGCTTCTCCAACAATTTTTTTCCACATATGTAACCAATCTAATATTGTCTAGGCCATGAGGTGAGGTCTGTGTGTATAGTCACTGTTTGTGTTTCCTATAAAAGATATTTGTAATGAATAAATAATTGTACAGATTTCTCTAATTCTTTCTCCAGCCTCACTTCTGTCACCAAGTCCGTATTTCCCAACTACTGGTCCTTCTTCCCTATTTCCAACGCCTGGATTCCAGTCACTCATTACTGCTAATGCATCTTTAAAAAAAAAAAAAACACAAAAAAAACCCCACTTTTCTATTATTAATTTCAATGAAAATTTACAGACACTTTGGAATTCCATTCATTCATTGTTGCCCTTTTCTCCCTGCCCACCCCTCCCCCCAGTACACGCTTCTCTTTGAAAAGTAAAAGAAAAATTTTTTCATTGTTATACAATCCTTCCCCGCAGGTCCACGGCACTATGCAGCCTTCGTTTTGGACTCCTGTCATGACAAAAATACCTAAACACATATCCCTTTAAAATAGTTTTCTCCCTCGTCTGTTTCAATGCAGTATACATTATTTATCCCATCTTTCTCAGTCTCCCCCCAAACCTGATGTCAGTCCTGTTTTACAACAGTGGCACCATGCATAATTTGTCCTTTTGTGTCTGAGATACTTCACTCAGTATAGTGTTCTCCAGGGTCACCCACCCATTTTGAATAATATTGCATTAGTTCCTGGTTTTTCAATGCAGCGTAGTATTCCGTTGTGTGAATATACCAGAGCTTCTCTATCCATTCATTTGTTGATGGGCACTTAGGTTGTTTCCAATTCTTTCCTATTGTGAACAAAACCGCAATAAACATGGGTGTGCATAAATCTGCTTGAGTGGCAGTTATGGTCTCTTTGGGATATATTCCCAGTAGTGGAATTACTGGGTCAAATGGTATCTCTGTTTGCAACTTTTTGAGAAAGTGCCACACCAACTTCCAAAGTGGCTGCACCATTTTACACTTCCACCACCAGTGAATAAGGGTTTCAGTGCCTCTACAACTTCGCCAGCATATGTTGCTTGCTGTTCTGTTAAATTTTGCTATTCTTACTGGGGTGAGATGATATCTCATAGATGTTATGATTTGCATCTCTCTTAGAGCTAGGGATTTTGAACATTTCTTTATGTGCTTGTTGGCCATCTGAATGTTTTCTTTGGTGAAGTGTCTGTTCATATCCTGTGCCCATTTTTCAATTGGATTATTTACCTTTATCTTGTCGTGCTCAAGTATTTTATAAATTCTATATATAAGTCCCTTATCTGATATGTCATTACTAAATCCCTTTTTCCCCAGTCTGAGGATCCCTTTTTATCCTGTTGGAGAAGTTTTTGGATGTGCATAGGGATTTGATTCTTAGAAGGTCCCATTCATTAATTTTATCTTCTCCTGGTTGTAGATTTTTCAGGATACTTGGAAGACTGTTTATGTTTTGGATTAGGACTTCTAGAGTTCTTCCAAGCTTTTCTTTAATGAGGTTTGCATCTTGGTTGCATGTTCAATTAATTTCTGATTGTAAAAATTGGTAAAAGTCATCTATTTATTCCTCTTTGGCTCTGGTTATTGGTGCATAACTTTGAACAATAGTGGCATTAACAGGTCTTCCCTGAATCTGTATGGATCTTTCCTGTCACTCACAGCATTGTACTTGAAGATAGATCTTTAAATGGTCTTTTTAACAATGAATGCGACCCCATTTTTCCTCTCCTTTTCATTTGCAACATATGATTTTATTTTCAGATCATATTCAAAACATCCCATGCCAATTCATTTCATTTATCCAGTAAGAGAAGACCAGATGAGCTGTGGGAGGATTTGTAGGATGGGTTTGGAAGAGGCTGTGGCACTAAGGACTTTATAGCCAATGTTAGATGGATCTTAGTTGAAAGTAGAGAGTCCCAAAGGAATGTCTATCTGTGTTTCATTGACTATGCAAAGGCATTTGACTGTGTGAGTCACAGTAAGTTGTAGCTAACTTGGAATGGGAATGGGAATCACAGAACATTTGATTGTGTTTATGCAAAATCTGTATTTCAACCAGGAGGCAGTTGTCAGAACAGAGCAAAGAAATATTGCATGGTTCAAAAAATTAGAAAAGGTGTAGGTACGGATGCATCCTATCTTGATAAGGCGGAATGCGGCATCAAGATTGGAGGAAGACTCATCAACAACCTCCATTAAGCAGATGACACAACCTTGCTGGCTGAAAATGAGGAGGAAATCAGGCATTTGCTGCACAAGGCCAAGGGCTGTAGTCTTCAATGTAGATTGAAGCTCAGCACCAATAAACCAAAGATTCTCATCATTGAGCCAATTGACAGCATCATGATAGATGGAGAAGTGATTAAGATTGTTAACACCTTCAGCTTGCTTGGCTCTACAATCTATTCTCTTGGTACCAGCAGCCAGGAAATAAAACAAATTGCATTGGGAAATTCTGCTGTCAGGTACCTCTCTATAGTACTGAAGAAAAAAAAGACGATGCCAGTCTAGAGACTAAGGTGTGCCTGATCCTTCACCCAGGCCAGGATTTTGAAGTTTCGTCTCACATTCTTTGGGCATGTT
>NW_006399759.1:27414050-27418324 GCF_000299155.1 Elephantulus edwardii | reverse complement strand
TAACCTGCTTTACAGGGAAATGGAGAGTCTTCTCCAAGGCATCCAACAGAACCTGACAAGTACAAAGTTTCCTTTTTCTTCTCAAGACAAGGAGAATATCTCAAGTTTACTCTCAAGGGTAGGTATATTATTTTTATAGATTTTTATGAGTCCATTTACTCATAGTTTGTACTTAGTAAATTGTTTCTCCCTAAATCACATAACAAACAAAAAAAATTTGAGAAAGGAAAAAAGTCATAGTACCTTAATTGAACAATTTCTTTCAAAAAATATTTATAAAGCAAAAAATGAGTTATTTATTTCTTTTATCAATATAATGTCCCAATAAGGCTATACACGTGATTATTTGGCAAACATTTTAAATATTTTATTTAGATTAATTAAGAGGGAAAAAAACATCTTAACAATGCTAGAGTGACCTAAAGGGAGAAAGGAGTCAATTCACCTATAAAGGTTAAAATGCCCTGTATTCACCAAATAACACAAAAAACGTATGATTGGTACTGCTTAAGAGTTTTGTAATGTGGACATTCCTGCCAATCTGAATTGCGAAAATTAGCTAAAATTCTACCCCTCCATTTATTAATTCGAAAATTTAAAAACTGAAAAAAGCAATGCCAATACATTAACAATGATTTTAAATATAAAGGGCAGTTACTACATTCCATTTTGATCAAGGAAAAATATTACTCATATGCTAAACAATGTTCTTGGTTCAGTGCCTATCTCCTCTATATCAGTTTGTCTCAATTACGTGAAAAAAACAAAACATGGATTATGTTGCACTATACGGTAAAAGAGTTTGTAATTGTGGATAATGTCCACAGAAAAGGAAAGTATTTTAAATTACCTGAGAAGGCTCAAATTAATCACATAAACCGTAAAGCTGAAAACCTTACCCGTTAGAATCAAAAGAATATCAGAGAAATGGTAAGAAAGAAAAATAGAGACTTTGGAGACATGAGATATACCTAGCATTGAAGATGGGAAAAGAGGTCCCAAGGTAAGGAGTGTGTGAAGTCTGTAGAAGCTAAAAACAATCTTCAGGTGATAGCCAGCAAAATAATGAAAACCTTAACAACAGCAGCAACAATTACCATATCCACAAGGAACTGAATACTGCCAACACCTTGAATAAGCAAACCGATTTTCCTGTAAAGCTTCTAAAGAACAAGGTCCACTGAACATTTTTATTTTAGCCTTGCTTTTAGGCATGCAAAGCACAAACCCAATGAGGTCTGCTAGATTTCTGACCTATGAGAACTGTGTTTTCTGTAATTTGCAAACAACTCCTGATGTGGCATCAAGGATTTAAAATTAAAAATGCCTTTCCTAGCCATTGACTTTGATTTTGATGAGCTGGGACAGCTCATACAACCAGGATTTGTCTGTCTGTCTGTCTGTCTGTCTGTCCACAAGAAGACTGGTTGTCTCATCATCCCACTCAGTTTAACGCAAAAGGTTCCAGTGCCAGAGTGTGGGAATCTCAATACCAGTAAAATGAAGAAACAAGACATGCAGGAAGTGGCTTTCAGGAGTCAGATATTCCTGTGTCAGACAGACAGGATTCTACACTAAAGCGAGAGCCTAAGCAGAGAACCAGAGATCAGTAAAAGGTTGACTTTAGAATGCTGCCCCATGGACCCAGAAACAGAAGCTTTCACCCAAGCTGGCTGGAGAACTGAGGTAAGACACCAAACTAGCAGGATTATAGGAAATTTGTAATACTGACCTAAGCCATTAAGCTGAAAGTCAAAGGGTCTGCTACTATGCTCGAAAAGTGGTCTAAATTGAGGGATTGTACCCTGTTGCCAAAATGATTTACACTCTGCTGACTACATCCGTGGAAGGAATCATTGAAGCAGCTCAACATTAGCATTCAAAACAAAAAGTTCAAATTGAGGCTAAAGAAAATGAAAACAAATCCATGGAAACAAAAATACGATATTGAGTCATTTCTCCTTGAATTTAAAAATCTTTTAAATAATAGGTTTGAAGCACTGAACACAAATGATTGAAAACCAGATGATTTGTGGGATGACTTCAGTGATATCCATAAATAAAAGTAAAAGGTCATTACAAAGACAGAGGAGAAAAAGACCAAAATGGATGTCAAAAGAGGCCCTGAAAATTGCAGTAGAGCATCAAGAAGCCAAAAGAAAGGGAAGAGATGTTAAAGTAAAATCCATATTGGAGGCTGCAGTCCTTGACCCTCTGCAGCAAGCGTTTCAGGTCCTCCTCAGTTTCAGCAAGCTGGGTTCTGTCATCTGCATAATGCAGATTGTTGATAGATCTTCCACCAATCTTGACTCCACACTTATCCTCATAGAGCCCAGCCTCTCAGATAAGATAATCTGTTCAGTATACAGGTTGAAAGGTATGGAGATAGGACACATCCCTGGCGTACACCTTTCCCAATTTTGAACCATGCAGTGTTTCGCTGCTCTGTTCTGATGACTGCCTCTTGGTCCAAGTATAGGTTTCACATTAGCACAATTTCAACATTAAAAGAAAACAAAGATTCTCTACCAGTGGACCAGTAAGCAAAACCATAATAGATGTAGAAGAGACTGAAACTGTTAAAGACTTCATCCACTTACTATTAGTAGTAAGGAGATCAGGACATATGGTGCACTGGGAAAGTCTGCAGTTAAGGACCTCTCTAAATGACTGACGGGAATGATAATATTTGAGGACTAAGGTACACCTGATTCTGTCCATGGTCTTTTCAATCACTGGTTATACTTCTGAGTAGTAGACAATGAATAAGGATGACGGAAGAACTGATGTCCTAAAACTGTGGTACTGGAGCAGAGTACTGAATCCCATGGACTAAAGCAGAGTATTGAATCCCATGGACTGCCAAAAGAACAAATATCTCATAGAGAAGTTGCAGCCAGAGAGCTCCTGGAGGCAAAGATGATAAAACTTCAACTCATATACTCTGGGAATGTTGCTAAGAGAGGTTTATCTAGAGAGAAAGATATCATGCTTGGGAAGGTGAAGAGATAGCAAAAAGAGAGGGAGACCCTCATCAAGATGAACTGAGAGTAACTTCAGAAATGGTTCTGAATGTGTCAGAGAATGTGAGGATTGGAGAGTGCTCAAATCTGTTGTTTCTAAGGATGCTATGAGTCACATTCGGCACAACAGTGCCTAACAACAACTCCTCTAACCAAACCCAAAAATGCAAGTAAGGTTCTGGGAAGGTGTGTGGTCACTGAAACAGATTTCAGACCCAATAAGAATGACACTGGAATTAGAAACAGTAGATACAGAAATATGGGGGACAATGTCTGAAATTAGATCTGGACTGTGGATGCCGTTTATTGAAACAGTTCCCCTTTATGGAGTTACTAAATCAGACTTGGCTGGTCCCAAACTGCCTACACACACTGTTTACACCTAAAAACATGCTAAAAGTATATGAAACAAAATTTCAACATCCATGCCTCAAAGGCCTAGCTGTTTTACAATAATCTTCAACACTTTATTTAGATGTGATATTAATGTTATTGTTTAAAAATTTCTACCTTCTGTTGGATCAACTCTCTTGGGAAGGGGAACAAATATGAATATTTTCCAGACAGTTGACTAGGTAACTGTTATTTCAAATTTCTTGGCGTAGACAGGTGAGCACATCCAGAACTGGATCTGTTTTTTGAAACATGTCAACTGGAATTTCATCAGTTCCTGGAATTATTTTTTGCCAATGTCCTCAAAATAGCTTGTAGCTGCTCTTCATTACCATTGGATCTTGATATCCTACTTCTTGAAATGGTTCCATGTCAATAAATTCTTTTTTGGTAAAGTGACACTACGCATTCCTTCTATCTGTCCAGTTCTTTACATTTTGTTATACTGCTTTGCTTCTCAAACTACCCTTTGACATTTTCTACTTCATTTCTTCCCTTTGTTTAGGATTCTCTATGTTCCAGTATAATTTTCAGTCTCTTCTAATATCCATTTTGGGGTTTTTTCCCCTCTGTAATGACTATAAACACACATATATTGGCTAACTTGTAAAGTTCATATACATTGTTTTTCACTCTGGATCTTTCTTTTCTCTCTCTTTTTTTTAAATTTCTTCATGGATGATGTCCTGGTCTTCAATAAATAGTGTTCAATGCAGCAAATCTATCCTAGAAACGATTTTTACATTCAGATAAAATAGCATCAAGTTCATATTTTGGTTCTTTTGAACTTGTTTTAATTTTCTTCAATTTCAATTTGAACTTGAATAATTGATTTTTTAATTTTTTTAATAATTTTAA
>NW_006399759.1:27399821-27412487 GCF_000299155.1 Elephantulus edwardii | reverse complement strand
TGGCATTTTTATTAGGATTGCATTGAACGTGTAAATTGCCTTTGGTAGTATTGCCATTTTCACAATATTGAGTCTTCCTATCCATAAGCAAGGGATATTCTTCTACTTCTCTAGGTCTCTTTTTGTTTCTTTTAGTAATGTTTTGTAATTTTCCTTGAATAGATCCTTTGTGCTTCTAGTTAGATTTACTCCCAAATATTTTATCTTGTGATTAGCTATTGTGAAGGGTATTGTTTTTCTTAGCTCCGGCTCTGTATTCTCTTTCTCACTGTAGAGAAATCCAACTGATTTTTGTATGTTGATCTTGTATCCTGCTACTTAGCTGAATTGGTCAACTATGTCCAATAGTTTCCTTGCTGAGTCTTTAGGGTTTTCTAGGTATACTATCATATCATCTGCATAGACAGATAATTTTACCTCCTCTTTGCCAATAATTGATTATTTTTAAAGAGATAATTAAAATAACATTTTTAAAACTTTCCCATACGTTTTCGCTTATCTCAGAGTAACTTTTTCAAAGAAGAACTGGGTCTTTTACAAAGATACCTCTAATCAAAATCACAAAGCATTACAGACTGGGACACTATATTGCACTCCTAGTATATCTTATAGTGTCACTATTAGTTGAGGGAAACTCAAATTTGTCCTTTGAGTATCTTTATTAATAAATTATCTGTTGAATTCTTTTTCCCTTTCTTCTATTGGTTATCTCTCTGTACTCTGCATTCGTGGAAGTACGTTTTCTATATTTTAGATATACTTTACTTTTTAAGTATACTTTTTAAAAAAGTCTTATTGCTGTCAAGTAAGAACTGATTCAGAGCTGATCCTCCAGTGAAATTTCAGAGTTTCTAAGTCATATTTTAGGAGAAGGCCTATTTTTCATTTTTGGAGCAACTGGTGGGTTTAAACCACCTGCCTTTGGGTTGGCAGTGCAACTCATTACCCAATAGGTTATTATAGCTCTTTTATTTAATATAAATATTGTGATTATTTTCCACTGTTCTGTGGATGAAAATGAGGCCTGTTTTATCCATAATGGGGTTTTTTTACTTTAAAAAGATCAGTCAATTATAGCAAAATGTTAAGATATTATCACATTGAGTTGCAAGGATAAAGGTCATGAGTGTATACTTTCATGTATTAAGTTTTTTCTACTTTGATATGTATCAATGTATTTCAGTCACATACACACATCCAGAACTATAGAAATATAATTTTTCTTCTAACATACATCATTCTTAGGACATCATGTTGAAGAATGTGTTTGATTATAAAAGATAATATTAGGTCTTACGACTTGGTTTTTTCTAACTCTCCTTTATTATTGTTGTTATATGTTCATCAAGTCCACTATGATTCATAGTGAACCTATGAACAACAGCTTCAAAACAACAGCTCTAAACCTCACCCTGAGCCAATCTTACCCTTTCTGACAGGTCTGTCCCACTCCCACCTTCGCCACCATCACTGTGTCAACCCACCTCATGCATGGTCTTCCTCTCCTGGACTGACCCTCTACCCTGACAAGCATGATGTCCTACTCCAAGGATGGGTTCCTCCTGATAACATCCTAGGGCATGCAAGACAGAGATCCAAACTCCTTGTGTCCAAGAAGCAACTTGGTTTGACTCTCTCCAGGACAGACCTGAAGTTCTCTTGACAGATCATGGAATGTCCAATACTCCTCCAGCACCACTACTCAAAGGCATCAATTCTGTCATCTGCTGAATTCTCATTAGATCACCGTTATGTGATCTTAATAGTATGGAGTGTGTTCATTCTTATTCCCATTCTTTTTATTTTTCTTAAGCAAGATCATGTTTAACAAACACTCTAAAAGTTTTTAGTTTTAACTTTTTCATACTTTCAATGTAAAGGCAGTTGATATTGCTATTTCAATACAATCTAAATAGCTCAGAAGGATGTCTGAAAAATGAATGGCACCATCCCAGTACAAAGAGCGTCACCAATTATTAACACTCACTTACAGGATAAAAATCCAAGTATCTTGGTTTAGTGAGTAACATACCAGGCTCCTAATTGAAAGTTTTTTTAAAAAAAATTCTAGCAGCTGCTCTTTGAGAATTTTCCTCCTATAAAGATTTACAGCCTCAGAAGTAGATACAGTAAGAGCCATAGCTGACTGACATCCCAGCAGTGGGTTAGAAGTGGTGGTAGAAGGCCTCTGACTTCCCTGAGTTCTTTTAATTCATCATGATCCACTACCTGCCCATGCTGCTCCACCCTACACATCAGGCTGGTCTTACTCATGTTATCCTGGCTCTGGCTCAAAGAGCTCATCCTCTTCACTCTCACCCTTACCCAGTTTTTCCACAAATATCAATTCTTTTTTCCACAGCATCAATTCTTCTTTCATCAGTATTCATTGCCCAGCTCTCAGATGTATAGCAAGTAATCAGAAAGACAATAACCTGAATCAGATGCATCATAAACCTCAAACTGATATTATTATTCCTTGATAAGTTTGAAAGGTCCCTAACTGCAGACTTTCCCAGTGCAGTACATCTCCTAATTTCCCGACTGCTGGTACCAAGGACATTAATTGTGGATCCACGCCTCTGAAAACCCACTGCAAGGTTGGTTATAAGTTGGTGCTGAGTTGATAGCAATGAGCCAGAGTATTATTATATTTAATACTCTGACCTATAACAGATTGTTGATGCCCATTACTTTAAATAGGCCCTAAAAACACCCTCTGAAGTTAGTAACATCTTCTTCCTGAGAAAGAAGTCATACACATCTGAGTCACACATGTCTGAGTGTGTATGAATGCATGTGTGTGAGCATGTGTGAACTGATTCTCCCACCTCTACTTGCTGGAATATGATGGGAAATGTTAAGATTTTTTTAAAAATACCATTAGTGGTGGAAGGAGAGTACCTCAAGAGCTATCATCTTTCTGGAAAGTAATTTAATATAAACTATAAGGAGCCTTTAGTAGGTTTGAACCTTTAATCTTTGATTTATTAATCCAACTTACTGGAATATAACGGGACACACCTAGATATGAACATAGAGTTTTACTGCAGTTATTTATTAAAACGGTCATTAATAAGAAAGTGTTTAGAAGTTACAGAGCAGCAACAGCTTATTATTATGTCTGTTACATAATATAATCTCAATTTAAACTATAACACATAGGGTGGGGAGGGGAGGTGAGTGAATGAAGAGAAAGATTATCAAGCTAACCACCAAAATGTTTTAAAAGTGGTTATCATTAACTCTAGATAGTGGGATCCTGGCATTTTATCTTCATCCTTATACTATTCTGCATTTTAAAATTCTATATAGTGATCATTTTCTAATAGAAGGCATAACAATGCTTCTTACCTCTTGATATTATTTTCATCTATTTTTCTGCAGTTTAAATTTCCATATAGTGATCATTTTATAACAGAAGACATAACAATGGTTCTTCCAACTTCAAGAAGAAACGATAAGTGGCAATAAATGGATAAGCTTCATGGAGGTTTACCAGGAGAGAGCCAGATATGCAAAGTGAACGGCCACCTCTTCAGGTGAAAATTGCATAAACAAGATGGAGGGGAGTCTATCCAATTAAAACACAGAATAAATGTTAATGCTTGGTAGTGTGACTAGACATCTTTCCTCCAAACCAAGTATTTTCCTAGAAATGTCCTTGTGACCAAGATGAATGAATTCCAGTCTATAAGATCGCAATCCTTGGACAGCATAGCTTATTCCTCCTCCCACAGTGACAGTAGTGCCACAGCTCCAAATCAAACCTGAGCCCGTGGGCTCTTTCCTCACTCTGAACTCCTTTTTCTATTAGGATAGGACATAAAATCTAATAAAGAAATGTCCTGTCAGAGACCTTCATTTCACTTTCTCCCCCTGGTCCGAAGGCAGTGGAAGACTGCAAGTTCATTGAGACCCACCAGGAACAACACATGTCAGTCTTGCAAACTAACGATGGGCACAGGCTGGGACGTTTATGTGGACTTTAACAATTCTAATTCAATAGCTAATTGGATTCTAAATTATGCCCATAGATGCATAAACAAATATTCAGAAAAGACAAAATGACTATCAGTAATCTGTGAGTATTGTGGAAAAGCTTGAGAAAATTGGAGAAAATCAGAAAGATCATGAAGAGAGAGACTCTGTTTTCCATGAAACTACTGAGGATAAAGACTTCTAGATATCCATCTGCTCCATCACATATGGTTCAGATTAGTTATAAGAAACACAGGGCATGTCAAGAAAGCAGGGATGGGCCTAGCAGGGGTCAGGCTGGAAACTATGGAGCACTATTATCTGCAGAGACTCAGACTCTTCAGTCTCTGATAGAACTGAGAGTGGTGGAAATAAAACTGCAATGAAAGGAGTCAGAGTACAGACGCAGGGAAATGTGGAACAGTAAGAAAATGAGGATAAAAAAGCAATGAGACAAGCTAACAATCAGAAGGTCCCAATTAAGATACCCACTTTCAAAAATAATTAAGAAATATGTTTTTAAATATTCATGAAGTATTAATGAATATTTAAAATTGACATTTAGAGTGGGCTGCTTTTGGAGAAAGGAGTGAAGTTCCATAAAAGGGTAAAAATTGAAAATCTTTTAGTCCAGGTTATGGATTTCTAACTCATCACTCTTTTCCTTGGTGGATAAACTGGACAACTGGTCACCTAAAGACAAGCACTATAGAAACTTGAGCCAGAAACGACACAAACTCAGTCAGATAGGAAAGACAGTCCTTCCAACACAGAAACTGCTACCTGTCAAAGCCTGCGGTCGGGGTGGGTGGGGTGTCTTCTAACTGAGGCAGCAAAACGTCTCATTATTATTGAGGAAAGAGAGTCAGGAGAAGACCACTAAGAGCCCAGGGAGAGTTCTTGTTGGGCAGCACTAAAGAGAA
The DNA here is from genome assembly GCF_000299155.1 of Elephantulus edwardii. Classification (NCBI taxonomy): domain Eukaryota; kingdom Metazoa; phylum Chordata; class Mammalia; order Macroscelidea; family Macroscelididae; genus Elephantulus; species Elephantulus edwardii. The sequence goes on along the minus strand of NW_006399759.1, from coordinate 27,407,583 downwards.
GACTCCTATAGATCCAAGAAAATGCAACATCAAGAACCACCCCATTTAGGGCACCCCTGTTACCACTTCTTAACTTTTTCCTAGTCCTGATCTTTAATTGCCATAGGGTTTGGTTCTGTTATGTTTTCAATAAAATATTCTTGTTAACTATGTCTTCCTTGTCCTCAATAAACTGAGGTGGAAATCACAAAGTCTGTAAGACTGAAATTTAATTACTGTGGAATGTCATAAAGCATTATTTCTCTTAATATTTTTCTTGTATTTCACCCTCTTTTATGCATTTTAACTTCTTTTAGCATTAACATAAATCCCATTTTAAGTAGACAGCAGGATAACCCAATAGACATCCATTGTGATTAATTAGCAATGTGATTTGGGTTGAACTTCTGGAATCAAGTGAACTTCTGAGGCTTATCTGGTGCTAGGATATTTAGGAAAGTTACTTTCAAATAGAGTCTGCAAAGTTGAATCTGACAATGGATTTTCCAACTGTTATACATCTCTTGATCTCTTGACTACTGGTACCAAGGGTGTTGACTGTGGATCCAACTAAGATGAAATCACTGAAAATACTAATAATTTCCCCATTTATCATGATACAGCCAATTGGCACAGTGGTAAAGATTTTTGGTTTCTTGCTATTGAGATGTAATCTACATGAAGGCTGTAATCCTTGCTTTTCTGCAGTAAGTGCCTCAAGTCCTCCTCACTTTGAGCAAGAAAGGTTGTATCATCTGCATAATGCAGGTTGTTGTTTCACCAATTCTGATGTAATATTCATTAAAATGTGAGTAAACCGGGATTAAACATATTGATACTCTTTAAGAAATGCAGCACTTAGACTAAGCAAAATAAAGGCATGATATCATTGTTACACTGCCAAAAAATAAGATCCTGAGGCAAAAATGTAATAAAAGGCTTAACTAAACATAGGGAACCCCTTCTTACTAAGATGGACACAAGTTTGTTGGAGATGAATTGAGACAGTCACAGTAACAATGGTCTCAAGTGTATCAGTGATGATAATGATGACACCGGATATGGAAGGGTTTAGATTTACTGTTCATAAGGTTATTATGAGTCATAATCTCCTAGACAGCATCTGTCAACAAAAACCAACTCTGCGGATTAGGGGGAGTACTGGTGGCACAGTCTGTAGGGAGTTGTGTTGCTAACATAAGGCAGCCAATTCTAAGCCACCAGCAGCACTGCAGAAAAAGATGGACAATTTTCTCCCATGAGCTTTACAGCATTCAAATGCCTGCTGGAGCATCAGCTAGGAGTTGGCTCTGACTTAAAGGCAATGAGTTTTGAGTCCGCTTAACTTTGCAGATTTCATTGTCTTAATGGTGTCTTTTAATTACAGTTCTTAATTTTTATTTTGTTCAATTGACCAGGTAGGTTGTTTTTTTAGTTTTGCTTTGTTTTTATGATGAGTATTTTTTAGTTCTATTTAGGAAACTTACACCTCTTCCAAGGTCACCAAAATATTCTCCAATGTTTTCGCTGAAAAACTATTATTCCTTTTCTTATTCTATCTTTGTAATATACACATGCTTTTCATGCACAGACTGTGACATATTAAAATTATTTTGCTTATTTTCCAAACTAGACAACAACCTCTTCAAGGACAGAAAAACAAACACTCTTTTTTCATTATTATAGCCTCAGGGCATATGGAAATCTCTAAACCAGAGTTTGGATTTGTAGTTAGGTGCAAAGATATCCTTTAACTGCAATGTAAATGCTTGATGATACATTTAAAAAAACATAGTATGTGGTCTGTAAAGCAGCTAAATGTTATTCAAACAATATTTCATGTTATATTTTAATTTTTCCTACATTTTCATAATCTTCCTTACTGCATTGCATACTAGCAAGTTGGGACTGACCCGCGGCTGATCCTCCAGCAGGTTTCAAGAGGCAGTAGCTGTATAGGAGGAGATTGTCCATCTTTCTCCCACAGAACAGATCGTGCTGTGCCTTTGGGATTGCAGTACTTTCTTACCAATAGGCCACTAGAGCACTCTGATTGAATTCACACACATGAAAACTCTGTCAAATGTCAGTATTTCAAGTATATAAGTATTTATATATATTCAAGTATTCTATATGTATTCAAGTATGTGATCACCAAGCGGTGCCAAGAAATCTGGAGAACAACCACTTGGCCAACTGACTGGAAGAGATCTATATTTGTTCCCATTCCAAAGAAGAGTGACCAAACTGAGTGTAGAAACTACAGAACAAAATCATTGATTTCACATGAAAGCAAGATTTTACTGAAGATTATACAAAAACAACTGGAACAGCACATCAGCAGAGAATTACCAGAAGTCCAGGCTGGGTTTAGAAGGAGTCATGGTACTAGGTATATTGTAGCTGATGTTAGATGGATCTTAGCTGAAAGCAGAGAATACCAGAAGAATGTCTATCTGTGTTTCATTGATTATGCAAAGGTATTTGACTGTGTGGATCATAACAAACTGTGGCTGACTCTGAGAAGAATGGGAATCCCAGAAAATTTAATCGTGCTAATGCGAAATCTATACTTGGACCAAGAGGCAGTAGTCAGAACACAGCAGTGTAACACTGCATAGTTCAAAATTGGGAAGGGTATACGCCAGGGATGTGTCCTATCTCCATACCTTTTCAACCTGAATGCAGAGCATATTATCCGAGAGGCTGGGCTCTATGAACAGAAGTGTGGCATCAGGATTGGTGGAAGATCTATCAACAATCTGCGTTATGCAGATGACACAACCCTGCTTGCTGAAACTGAGGAGGACGTCATGCACTTGCTACAGAAGGTCAAGGACTGCAGCCTTCATTAGGGACTGAGGCGCAATGTTAAGAAGACAAAGATTCTCACCACTGAACCAACTGGTAGCATCAGGATGGATGGCAAAGAGATTGACATTGTTCACAGCTTCAGTTTGCTCGGCTCCACGGTCAACACTCTTGGCACCAGCAGCCAGGAAATCAAAAAGGGTACCACGATGGGAAAGTCTGCTGTTAGGGACCTCTCTAAAGTACTCAGGAGCAACGGTGTCTCTCTGGAGACTAAGGTGCAACTGATACAGGCCATGGTCTTTGCAATCACTTGTTATGCATCAGAGACTTGGACAATGACTAGGTAGGATAGAAGGAGAATTGATGCCTTTGAGCTGTGGTGCTGGAGAAGAGTATTAAATGTACCATGGACTGCCAAGAAAACAAACAGATTCATCCTCAAGAGAGTTAAACCAAGCTACTCCTTGGAAGCAAGGATTCTGGGGTTTCGCCTGACATACTTTGGACATGTTGTAAGGAGGGACAGGTCCTTGAAGAGGGACATAATGCTTGGGAGGGTGGAGGGACAGTGCAGGAGGAGAAGACCCTCTAAGAGGTAGATTGATTCAGTGACTGGGGTAATCAGGATGGGTGTGTCAGAGGCAGTGCGATTGGCACAGGATAGAGAAGGATTTAGGGCTGTTGTACATAGGGTTGCTATGAGTAGCAAATGACTCGACGGCACATAACAAGAACAACATATATATTCAAGTATTCTATATATATTCACATATTCTATATATATTCAGGTATGATAGATAGATAGATAGATAGATAGATAGATAGATAGATAGATCGATCGATCAGCATCAGGATGGATGGTGAAGCGATTAAGATTGTTCACACTTTTAGTTTGCTTGGCTCCACAGTCAACATTCTGGGCACCAGCAGCCAGGAAATTAAAACACGTATTGAGGTCGGAAAGTCTGCTGTTAGGGACCTCTCCAAAATACTGAAGAGCAATGGGGTCACTTGGAAACTAAGGTGCATCTGATATAGGCCATGGTCTTTGCTATCACTTGTTATGCTTCAGAGAGTTGGACAATGACTAAGGAGGATAGAAGGAGAATTGATGCCTTTGAGCTGTGGTGCTGGAGGAGAGTATTGAATGTACCATGGACTGCTAAGAAAATAAACAGGTTCAACTTTGAGAGGGTTAAACCGGGCTGCTCCATGGAGGAAAGGATTCTGAGGCTTCGTCTGACATACTCTGGACATGTTGTAAGGAGGGACCAGTCCTTAGAGAGGGACGTCATGCTTGGGAGGGTGGAGGGACAGCACAGGTGGGGAAGACCCTCTATGAGGTGGATTGATTCATTGCCTGGGGTAACTGAGGTGGGTGTGTCAGAGACAGTGAGATTGGTACAGGACAGAGCAGTATTTAGGGCTGTTGAACATAGGGTCGCTATGATCAAGGGCACATAACAACAAACAACATATATATAAACATGGGTTAAAGTATCCCAGAGACGGAGAAGATACACAGGATAGAACAAGTTTCAGGTTGACTGTTCACAGGACCACTGTGAGTTGTACTCAACTCGAAGGCACTTAACAACATAATAATATGGCACTTAAACATATTTCATTAAAAGTAAGTAAAATTTACTGAAAGATCAGGAAATGTGGCTATAAAAACTATACTAATTTATGGAAAATGAAATCAACCTAAACACTGATGATTTGAACTAGCTGAAGACATAAAACAGAAAACATATGGAACAAAAGTGTGTTTCGTAAAATAAATTTATAATCTCTGAATAAGTCATGATAATATTTTCTATACAAGCTTCCACTTATTTAATAAGAAAGTAAAATAAAAGGCTCATTTTCATTACTGAAGAAGTATTTAATTTGGGGGTAGGTTACCAAGATTATACTGTAATAAGACTCATTAATAAGGAAAACTATTTCTTATAATTGCAGATAACAGGAGGGGAGAGGAAGAGGAAGAGGTCAAACAAAATGTACCCCTTCACATGAGTGCTACTACCAGTTTCCATGTTCTTAGTTGCACATGGCTAATTAATTTAGAGTATAAAATTGCAGAAATAGATTAAACACCAAAAGAAAATCAATAATTCTCCACTTAAACTTTAACATGAATTTCATTAATGCCAAGTATATTACGTAACTAAAAGGTTAACTTGTTAAACATTAATAGTACTTTTCAAATCACAACACAAGAAAGGCAATTAGCAAACAGGCTTGGAAGAACAAGAATAGTTCTCATATCAACTATAGTCCACAGAAACAATTCCTCATTGATTAATTCCTATGACACACAATCTATTTAAAGAGTTTCTTATTCTTGTGTATGTTGTTGTTGTTGTGTGCTGTCAAGACAGAACTGACAAACAGCTGACCAGTCAAGCAGGTTTTTAGAGGCAGTTAACTGCATGGGAGGAGACTGGCCAATGTTCTCACTTGGAGAAGCTGGAGGATTCAAACTGTGAACTTTCAGGACTGCAGCACAGCTTCTTATGACTAGGCCACCAGAGCTCACTTCTCTTGTGTTTGTTATTGTTGTTATTATGTACAACTGAGTCAGAACTGACCCAAAACTGACCCTCTGCGCTGGTTTTCAGAGGCAGCTAATCAAACAGGAGGAAATTCATATGAGTTCTATCACTCTAAAATCTCCCTCTGCTTCAGTCAATCCACGATCAAGACTGGAAAGGCTATAATTTAGCTGGTCTTCACTTTTGTAGACTCCTCATATATTTATGAAGAAAGTTATGAATTGTATTTCCTTGGAAAAAAAATGCATAAGCACAGTCATAAGAGAATGGCTTCATGCTTGGAAGGGCAGAGTGTCAGTGCAGTAGAAGAGGATCCTAGATGAGATGGACAGACACGCTGGCTATAGCAGTGGGATCAGACATGTCAAAGGCAGTAAGGTGGGCTCAAGATAGGACACAGTTCAGACTTCTTGTTCACAGAGTAGCTATCAGTCATAGTTGACGCGATGGCATCACCACCAGCAGCAACAACAATGCACGTGCATACACATGAACAGAGAAGCAAGCATTAAATTTGAACACAATTTTAACAGATTAGGAATGTCCAGGTCATTCTTTTGAAATCTGATGGTGTAGTCAATATGAAGTTGCTCTGCCAACCCAAAGGCCAGCAAATCTGGCTGAGGGTTCAAATTCGTGAGCAGTGCTAAAGGAGAAGATGGACAATCTTCTCTGTAGTGGTTCACAGCCTTGGAAACCCAATGGAGGGTCAGCTATTAGCCGGTTCCCACTCTACGCAACTGTGTGTGGTGAGATGGGGGTGAGGGAAAGGGAATGAATTCTTTAGTCTTATAGATTTTTGGAAGCTAAGAAATAAGAATTTAGGAGACAAAGAAGTCTGCTAAGTATATTTTATTTGCTTTCAATATGTCCAATATTTCTTTTTTTTTAATATTTCTTACTTTCACATGTGATTTTGGTTTCTTTATGTATCACCAAAATTACTTATTTTATTTATATGGAACACATATATTTCTGCTATGTCTACTTGTTTAAAGACCTGGGGTAAGACAACACAATTACCTTGATGATCAAGACATGGATTCTACTCTCAGAGAAATCACAGTACAGTTAAAAAAATAAAGGGGGGGACGCGGCGGCACACAAGGGCAACGCAGCGGCACACAAGGGTGACGTGCCGCACAGGAAGACATATTTGCTGAGGACTGTCAGCTTAATATCTGGGAAAAGACTGCAACCCCAAACTCCCAGCGCTGCCCAAGCCCGGCACCGCCATCCCTGCCACAGCACCTTGTCCAGGGACACCACCCCACCACCATCCCACGCCCCCACACTTCTGGCATACCCTGGTGGCCTCACCACAACCTTTACCCCCTGGCGGTGCCCCAGGGCCACTAGAGGCTCCTTCACGCAGCACAACAACAGCCGTGGACAGTATGATTCTGAGTCAGCACCCAAAGGCACACTGCGGAGCCAGCCATAGTCTGAAGCCAATTGAGCTGCTGTAGGACTGGTTTGCCATGAGAAAGGCTAATTGGGTTTTCTTGGGTACCACCGATTGTCTGGGACAGTTCCCAAGGGTGAGCACACTGGTGGAATTTGGCTGAGCTCTCTGGGAGCACACCAACTGCCAGGAACGAGCAAGCCAGTGGTAATTTAGCTGAACTTTTGTGGACACTGCAAACCAACCGGACAAAAGTGGGTTGGTGGGAATTTTACTTTGTTTTGTTGAGTCCCCCTTGGACCCAGGAGATAATTTGGCTGAACTTCTGTGGACACTGCAGACCAGCCAGAGGCGAGTGGGTTGGTAGGAATTTGACTTTGTCTTGTTGAGTCCCCTTGAACCCAGGAGCCTTCCTGGGCAGAGGCCACTGTGCAAGGGAAACTATGTGAGCACCACTGGACAGGGTCCAGTGAATGAAAACCACTGGGTGGGAGATGGACAGCTGGAACCTGAATAGGGAACCCAGTTGTAAGCACACCCAGACAATTGAGGCCTAAATGAGGTCCCCCCAAGTGGTTGACCTGCCCTTGTGATCACCACAACCCCATTAGGCTCCACACCTGTGTCTACACGTCTGGGTAATCAACCTGCCTCTAATCCAGAGCACCTTGACCAATATTACCTACTAGAGGCAGCTCTCACAGGCTCTGAACTGACATTTCCCTGGAGTCAGACGTTCAGAGAAAAGCACCAGTGGGATAGATACCCAACGGATCTCTAGAGCATTATCTTCAGATCAAGAATATATCAATGTCTCGAAGAAAACAAGCTGTCCCACACAATACACAATACACAAGCACAAAGCAAGATATTACGCCCAAAGGGTGACACAGTATCGATGGATTTCCTGAAGCCAGAAAGTCTGATGGAACTTTCTGACACAGAATTTAAAAGAACAATGATTGAATATTTTCAATGGATGGAAGACAAACTTGAAGAATTA
>NW_006399759.1:27386903-27394054 GCF_000299155.1 Elephantulus edwardii | reverse complement strand
CTCTGCTTCTCTTCTGACTTTTTTTTTAAACTGTGTGAATGATAGGTTCATGTGTAAAAGTATATTCTCAAATAAAATTTTATATTCCTCGTAAAAAAAATAAAGGGGGATAAGAATATCTGCTGTATTTTACACACTATAAAGTACATAAGAATAGAGTGTGCTGAGGTAGAATATAACATGAATCTCAGGCAGAGTGGTGGAAGTCCAAATTAAAGAATTATAGACAATTTTTAGAAGGAGTGATCCACTGCACCCAAGTATTCATTATATAAAGTATAGAAAAGTAAAGACATTCATTACACCAAAATAATCACCAGAGAACTAAACACATGAAAATGAATGCCACTGAAATATTCCTCTCCATGTAGTGGCAGAATTTATTTGCATTCATTACATCCACGTTTTAGCTCCCTCATTTATTTATCCATTCAAAAAATACTTATGGTGCATCAATTTATGATAGAGTGAATGTCCTAGATAAAAATATAGCATTAAGCAAAACAGTCAGTTCCTGGTTCAAAGAGCTTACATTCCAAAAAGAGATAAGCCAAAAAGAAATAGAAAGCACATCTGAAAGCACATTTTAACAATACCTAGGGAGTAAAAGTGCAGTATGTGTGCATGCATACATTCATGTGAAAGAGGATTAGAGAAGTCTAAAATTCTGTGAGTGTGTGTGTGTGTGCGCGCGCGCACATAAAGCCCAGATAAGACTTTCATGGGGTGATATCTGAGTACAGGCTAGGAAGAAGTGAGAACACATGCCATCTGGATATTTGGGGAAAGATTATTCTAGGCAGAAAACAGTAGGATCAAGGAGCCAGAAGCAGAAATATAACTATAATTTTGCTCATTTTTATGTAAGTATTTTCAAATGATCCCTTTATAAATTAAAGTGTTATGCTCAGTCCAAGTCTAAATTCTAAATAATAATTAGTCCAGTTATATACATCAGTAGCCACTTAAAAGGTTCAAAACAACTTACAACTTGTTTCAGAGTAAAAATATTTTAACGGGAACTCTGCATACAACTCATTTCTAACTCTAATTAGATATATCTGGGGAAAACACTATTGGCTAAGTGATATAACTAAACAAAATGTTAATATAACCTAAGTGGGGGAAACTAGAAATCTATCATTTTGGTAGTTATGCACAAATTAAGTATTTTGCACTTAAACACTTATGTTATTAAAAACTATAATCATGGTCACAAAGACAACAGCAATATCTACAAGTTTTTATTTTCCATTTTCATTACTGTAAAACCCAATGCACACTAATAATATCTTTACTTTGCTTGAATATATAAGTAAAGGTCCTTATTTTTACAACTGAAGTAATGAAAATCTCCAGTATTAAGTATATTACACATAAAGCCAGCTCTCATCAATGAGTTATTATTTAATATGAATATTACATCTACTGTTAATGTGTAGCACATGGCATCTTACAGCTAAGCACTAAATTTTAATCTAGTCAAGTAGCTATAATCTTCTAAAATGTTCTTTATGAATCAAAGCCATAATGTGTTCACAGAGGGTTTGGATTAGCACTTCATGAGATCTGGATGTATTACAACTTCTGCGACAGGACAAAGGCAGGCAGGAAAGCCTTCATTGAGAAAAGAAAAACACAAAACGTAATCATTTTGGAAGAATTATTTTTTTCTTTACTAAGTGGAACATTTAGGCCTGCTGGCAGTTTCTTTTAAAAAAAGATGTTAAAAGAGCAATGCGTGAACACTTATGGTAACAGGACATGTCCTATTTAAAGAAAGCTACAACGGGATGAGACTGATACTTTCTAATTCATTGCAAAAGAAGAAAGCCAAAGTAGTACAAAAGACCTTGCATCGATTTCAAAGAGAGGGATGAGAGTGCAGGACGAGTTTTTGAAGATGAGTTTAAAAGAAGGATGTTGCAATTTAATAATGAGCAGAAATCTGACGCCTCCCTCACACTGGTACTTGGATATTCATCACAGTCCACACATCCAAGCTACACAGAAAATTTATTTTTAGTTTAAAATACACTTGGTAATTTCCTTTTTAAGGATCAATCTTCATTAAGTAGCCATTTCCAAGTGAGTTTATCAAACTCTTACTAGACACATACAATGTGGCAAGCACTCTATGCAAAATTAACAAAAGGGAAATAAATTCTTCCATTTATAACACCATAAACCAAATGAAATAAAAGTGCTTTGGGAATACACGGACGGATGCAATCTGAGGATTTAATATTAAAAAAAATATGCTATGTAGGATAAGAATAAGGAAGATTAACAGAGTATAAAAGGCCAAACTTGTTCAGCATTTCTTAAGCTGAAGGAAGGATGCACTGGGTAGAATGTTAAATTACTAATGAGGCACTAAAAGAAAATGGAAAGTGTATACAAAATCATTGTATCAAAAGGAATTGGGAGACAGAAGAATTTCATGAAACAATCTATGAATAAGAGCCTGTGGTAATGAAGGAGGAACTTATAGCTGATCTTAAAGAATTGGCAAAAAACAAGGCCCCAGGAATTGAGGGCATACAAACTGACATATTTCAAGAACAGACACTGTCCTGGATGCGCTCAGCGAGTTGTGTCAAGAAATCTGAAAGACAACCACCTGGCCAACTGACTGGAAGAGATCTCTGTTCCCATTCCAAATCAAAGTGACCAGTGCAAAATGATCAAACAATATTATTAATATCACAAGCAAGCAAGATTCTGCTGAAAATTTTCCCAAAACAACTGAAACAGTACATCAACAGAGAACTTCCAGAAGTTCAGAGTGGGTTTAGAGAGGTCTTGGTACTAGGGATATTATAGCTAATGTCAGATGGATCTTGGCTGAAAGCAGAGAGTACCAGAGGAATGTCTATCTGTGTTTCATTGACTATGCAAAGGCGTTTGACTGTGTGGACCACAACAAACTGTGGCTAACTCTGAGATGAATGGTAATCCAAGAACACGTGATCATGCTTAAGCAAAACCTTTACTTGGACCAGGAAGGAGTGGTCAGAACAGAGCAAGGAAACACTGCATGGTTCAAAAGTGGGAAGGGTATTCACAAGGAATGTGTCTTCTCTACATACCTTTTCAATCCACAAGCAGAACAGCTCATCCGGAGAGTGGGCTCTTTGAGGAGAAATGTGGCAACAGGACTGGAGAAATATTCATCAACAAGCTACATTACACAGATGACACAACCCTGCTTGCTGAATCTAAGGAGTACCTGAAACATATACTGCAGAAGGCCAAGGACTGCAGCCTTCAATATAGATTAGATATACAAAACATATATTCTATATTAGAATATAGAAGCTCAACATCAAGAAAACAAAGATTCTCATCACCGGGCGAATGGCAACATCATGATAGACGATGAATATACAGAAATTGTTAACAGCTTGTTAGACTCTACAATCAATATTCTTGGTATCAGCAGTCAGGAAATTAATAGACAAATTGTATTGAAGAAAGTCTGCTGTCAGAGACCTCTTCAAAGTATTGAAGAGCAATGATGTCAGTCTAGAGGCTAAAGTGCATTTGAGTCAGGCCATGTTCTTTGGAATTACTTGTTATGTGTCAGCAAACTGGACGACGAGGGATGTTAGAAGAAGAATTGATGCCTTTGACTGTGGTTCTGGAGAAGAGTAGTGATTACACATCATGGATGGCTAGAAGAACAAACAGGTTTGTCCTAGAGAGGATGAAACCAGGTTCCTCCTTGGAGGAAAGGATTCTGAAGCTTCATCCAACATATTCTGGACATGTTGCAAGGAAGGACCAGTCCCTGGAGAGGGACGTCATGCTTGGAAGGGAGAAAGAGTGAAAGAGAGGAAGACCCTCTATGAAATAGACTGATGCAGTCACTAGGGTAATGGGGGTAAATGTGTCAGAGACAGTAAGATTGTCACAGGATAGAACAGTGTATAGGTGTGTTGTTTGTAGGGTCACTATGAGTTGCCAGTGACTTGATGGCACATAACAACAACAACAACAACAACAACATAGCACTGTACAAACATGAAGAAATTTGTAATAAAAATAAAGGTCTGAAAAAGCCTACTTACCTTGAACATGGTAATATGCTTAGTGAGAATTAAGCATAGGCCATAATGGTTAGAAATGAAGTTAGAAAAACAGGTTGAGTGGAAGATGTTCAAAAGACACAGAACTTTAAGTTAAAAAATACTTCATGAAAAGTTTGTTTTCATTGATAACAGTGCATATAAATTCCAAGATCAATCTCTGTAATAGTCTATGTGTTTCCTACTGCCAAAGGGGCCCTTTAGAGTAGTGAGAAAAGACCTTCACCCTGAAACCCACAGCGTCCCTTTTCAGCAGGAAGTAGCTAAGAGAATACACCATCCCCTTTTCCTTATGAATCAGGGTGAAGTCTCTCTCAGGGAGGAGTGATAGGGAATGGCAAGGGACACACTGACAAAGGAGATTAATCAGAACTGGCTTTGACAAGCACTGTGGCAATTGGACAATTAAAACAGACATGGGGGGGGAAGAAGAACGAACTGGGGATGAGGGTGGAGAAAACAGTGCAACAATGAATGAATGAAAACCCAAAATCTCTGTAAATGTTCATTAAAACTAATAAAATTTAATTTAAAAAAATACTGAATGAAAAAAAAGAAAAGTTTGTTTTCAATTGGGCCTTGAAAGATGATGAAATTTTCCAACTTCTTAAAAAACATAATGAATGGGAATGATTGTATGAAACACAATGTGAATGAAAAACATTTTTAAAAAGAATAAGGAATAGTAATCAATGTACATGTAAAAATCGTTGAAATTATTTACCTGTGGCTTCCACCAAATAAATAGATTTAAAAAAAAAATAAATATACAACTCTTCTTAATACAGACAATATACAGAGAATACTAGCTAATGTAACAACTGCACTTAACTCCAACAGAAAACACCAGAATATGTGATGTACTTTGACATCCAATTAGGAAAAGCAAACAGTGACTAATTGCTACAACGATAATGAGTCAGCCTGTGGTTTTAAGGGTTTATTGTACAAAACAGCTTTCCTCGTCACTGAATCTGACTGCACCATGTGGATGGGCAGGAATGTGGGAATAGGATGTGTTAGCTGATCCTGCGAGAGGGACATACCATCAACTGCAAAGAGAATAAATAGGTCTGTCCTGGAGAACATGAAACTAGGTTGCTCCTTAGAGGCATGGAATTTAAAACTCTGTCTCACATACCTCAATTATGTTGCAAGGCAGGTATCAGTCATTGGAGAAGCACATAATGTTTAGAAGGGTGGAGGGACAGCAAAGTAGAGGAAGCCCTGGATGAGGTGGATTGACACAGTGACTGTGGCAATGAGATCAGATGTGTCTGAGATACTATCACTGGCTTAGGAAAGGGCAAGGTGTAGAGCCATTCCTTGTCTGGAAGGTTGCTTCTAGCTGTAGTCAACTAGATAGCACATAACAACAAGCAGCCTATCCACAAGTGGACTGGCTAACCTTGCCACTAATTTGAGCAAGTTCAGTGGCAGATTTTGAGAATTTCAGCACCAGTAAATAAGCAAGAGATGCAGCACATCCTTTGGGGCCAGAAACTTTTGTGGCTACCAGACCAGGGCAGATGGATGGGAGCTACAGCCATAGCAGATAACAGCAGAGAACCAGAAACCTGGCATGAGATGGAGCTGATGCTGGGATCGTTATGCCATGGCACCAGACCTAAGAGCCTTTTGCCTAAATTTTTTTGAGGACTGGTGGAGGAAGTAATGGCGAGGAGCCAAAACTGGCAAAACTAAGGGCTTTGAAACACTTGCCTCACACGGCTGAGATGCTGTGAGCTCATTTCAGAAGCAGCCCTGGCTGATTATATATGCAATCAATCTCAATTACAGGGTTTTTACTTCCCTAATATACCATGGACTGCTAGGAAAAGAAACAGATTCATTCTGGAAAGGGTTAAACAAGGTGGCTCCTTGGAGGCAAGGATTCTGAGGCTCTAACATACTTTGGACATGTTGTAAGGATGGATTGGTATTTGGAGAGGGACATCATGCTTGGGAGGGTAGGCACAGGAGGGGAAGACCCTCTATGAGGTAGATTGATTCAGTGACTGGGATAATTGGAATGGGAGTGTCAGAGACAGTGTGATTGGCACAGGACAGAGCACAGTTTAGGGCTGTTGTACATAGCGTCGCTATGAGTCACAAGTGACTCGACGGCACATAACAAAAACAACAACAATATACCTAGGGGGAGCTCTGGTGGCCTACTGGCAAGAAGCTGCACTGAAATTCTGAACGCATGGGGTTTGAGGCCACCAGCTGCTCCTTGGAAGAAAAATGGGCAATCTCCTCCCATGCAATTAACTGCCTCTAAAAACTCGCTGGAGGGTCAGCTATGGGTTAGTTCCAACTTTACGGCACACAACAATATACTTAGACCAAGAAGCTGTTCTTTAAATAGAGAAAAGAATATTGCATAGATTGAAATAGAAAGGGTGTGTAGGGTTGTATCCTCTTGAATCTAAATGCTAAACGAATAATTCCTGAAGCCAGACCATATGAAAAAGAACAAGGCATCTGGATTAGGGGAAGACTCATCTAATAACTCATCCAATAATGTCTAATGACATGCCTTATGCAGACGACACAAATTTGCTTGCTGAAAGTGTAGAGGGTATGAACTGTGTGTTGCAGAAGATCAAGGAAAATGGCCTTCAGTATGGATTACATCCTTGATTAACATCAAGAAAAGAAAGGTCCTCACCAAAGGACCAATAGTCAACTTTAGGACAGATGGAGAAAGATTGAAGACGACAAAGGTGGGTCAACAAACAACACCCTTAGTGTGAGCAGTTGGAAAAGCAGGAAACTTACTGTATTGGGCAAGTTAGCTGTCAGGGACCTCTCAAAAACGCTAAAGAGAAAGGACTTCAGTTTGAAAGTGTGCGCCTGACTGAGGGCAACATCTTCTCAATCACCTGCTATGCATGAGAGAGTTGGACAACGAATAAGAATGACAGAATTGATTCTTTTGAGTTGTGATATTGGAGAAGAGCACTGAATGTCCAATGGGCTGGCAAAAGAATAAACATGCATGTCTTGGAGAAAGTGCAGCCAGAGTGCTCCTTGGAAGCAAAGATGGCAAAGCTC
>NW_006399759.1:27385952-27386473 GCF_000299155.1 Elephantulus edwardii | reverse complement strand
GTGTGTGTGTGTGTGTACGCACTTTGGGCATGTTATCCAGAGATATATATTTATGAAAAAGGACATTATGTGTTGGAAAAAAATGGAAGACTCTCAATGACATGAAAAGACACAATAACTGCAACAATGGGCTTAAGGACAGAAGAGACTGTGAGAACAGCACAGGAGCAGGCAAGGATTCATTGCTGTGTATGTATCACTTATTTGCACTGGTGTATATAGAGCCAACCCAAGGGACCCAACACGGAGTCAAAACACGCTAAAAAAATAAATTAATTACTAAATGCTAACTTGCAACAGATTTCATTTTTTAAAAAGTGGAATGTGAACAAAGGAACATAATTCTTCACTGAGAATAATATCTTTACTAGTCATAATAATCTAAATCTGAACATTCAGATCAAGACAGACTAGGTGGAAGGATTAGCCACCCACCTCTGAAATAGCAGGCCTCTGAAAACGCTATGCACAACAGAACACACGCAGATTAACAAAAAGGGCAACCTAGGTAGAACTATCAA
>NW_006399759.1:27377198-27383103 GCF_000299155.1 Elephantulus edwardii | reverse complement strand
TGGATTGATTCGGTGACTGGGGTAATCGGGATGGGTGTGTCAGAGGCAGTGCGGTTGGCTCAGGATAGAGCAGGGTTTAGGGCTGTTGTGCATAGGGTCGCTATGAGTCAGAAACGACTCGACGGCACATAACAACAACAAGAACAGTCATAATAATATCCAAGCTGGTAACTCCTAGGCTCATCTTCCTGTTATGTGCGACAGAGACACCTGCAATCCATAGCGAGCCTATGCACAATAGCTCCAAATCTTCTCCTGAGCCAGTCTCGCTAATTCCAGCACACCAAACTCATTGCCCCAGTTACTGTATCAATCCATCTCATCCAAGGTCTTCCTGTCTTGTGCTTATTGTCCACCCTTCTGCATGATGCCTTTCTCCAAGTCTCTCCTGGTCATGTGCCCAAAGTATGTGACATAGAGTTTCAAAATCCTAGCCTCCAAGGAGAAACTTGGTTTCACCCTCTCAAAGAGGGTTATCTTGGTCATCCACAGTATGTTCGAGATCCTTCTCCAGCATCCCAATTGGAAGGCATCAATTCTTCTTCTGTCATCCTTAGTCATTGTCCAGCTCCCTGATGCAGAGCAAGTAACTGTGAAGACTATGGCCTGGGTTAGGTGCACCTTAGTCTCTAGACTGACATCGTTACTTTTTAGTATTTTGGAAAGGTCCCTAACAGCAGATTTTCCCAATACAATATGTCTTTTGATTTCCTGACTGCTGGTGTTACGAGTTTTGACTGTAAAACCGAGCAAGCTGTAATTGTTAACAATCTCAATCTCTTCTTCATCTATCATTGTGCTGCTAACTGGTCCAGTGGTGAGTGAGAATCTTTGTCATCTTGATGTTCAGCTTCAATTCATATTGAAGACTACAGTTCTTGACTTTCTGAAGCAAACACTTCAGGTATTCTTCCATTCCACCAAGCAAGGTTGCGTCATTTGAACATCACCACACCAGATTTAGAAGAGACCTATGTGTGTGAACCTTGGAAACTGCAAAGATCTTTTCCTGAAGCTGGTACATAGGTTTTGGACTTGCATTCTCCAAAACATGAGACAGACAACAGCGTGAGAGACCAGTATCAGTATGTGGTGTAGGACATCGAAAAAGTGACTTGTGGATTAAGCTATCATATCAAGAGGTGGCTGGAGAAGGGAGAGCTTGATCAGGTAGACAGGAGGGCAAGGAATGATGATGTAGTAGAAAAAGGGAAGAAATGAGACACCTGTGGTTGGGGGGGCAGTGGATATATTGGTAATTTCTCTGTGAGTTTCACCTGCTTGGTAAAATGTTTGTCTGTCAGTAGGTTCATGTAGCTATTTTAATTTAAACGAAATAAAATTAATAATTATATTAGTTGTACAAGCCATAGCGCTAGTGCGCAATGATTACATGACTACTGGATACTACAATAGGCTGTAGAGTTCCAGAATATGTCCATCACTGCACCAAGTCCAGGGGCTCACTGCTGTCCTAGATTCGCTATTAGGGATAAATAAGGAAAAAGTCTTAAGGGCAAAAAGTCCTTACAAATTTCTTTAGACCCTCTGCTCACTTAACATTAAACTGGGACCACACGTCATGTTCAGTATATTTGTCAAACTGGATTTTTTTAAAGTTTTTGTTTGTTTTTTTTTTAAATTAGGGGTTTGTTTGGGTTTTTTTCATTAATTTTAATACAGAGGTTTTGGATTTCCATTCATTCATTGCCACACTTTTCTCCCTGCCCATCCTCTCCACCAGTTCGCTCCCCTCTCCGAAAAGAAAAGAGGAAAAAAAAATTCCTTCAGTATACAATTCCCCCAACCGTTTCCCCCACCTCCCACCCCGAGTACACTTCTCTATGCAACCTTAATTCTGGATTCCTGTGCTAACCATAATACTCAATCATATATAACCTCTAGTCTGTTCTTTCCCTCATCTGTTTCAATATAATATACATATTTTATCCAGATGTCAGACCCATTCTACAACAGTGGCACCATGCAGTATTTGTCCCTTTGTGACTGAGATATTTCACTCAACATAATGTCCTCCAGGGTCACCCATTTTGAATAATATTTCATGTGTTCCTTGTTTTTCAATGCGGCATAGATTCCGTTGTGTGACTATACCACAGTTTCTCTATCCATTTGTTTGTTGTTGGGCCCTTAGGCTGCTTCCAACTCTTTGCTATTGTAAACAAAGCTGCAATAAACATGGGTGTGCATTTATCTGCTTGGATGGCAGACATGGTCTCTCTGGGGTATATTCCCAGTAATGGGACTGCTGGGTCAAATGGTATCTCTATTTGCAATTTTGTGAGAAAGCGCCACACCGCCTTCCACAATGGTTGCACCATCTTACATTCCCACCAACAGTGAATAAGGATTCCAGTCTCTCCACATCCTCGCCAGCATTTGTTGCTTGCTGTTCCGTTAAATTTTGCTATTCTTCCTGGGGTGAGATGACATCTCATAGTTGTTTTGATTTGCATCTCTCTTAGAGCTAGGGACTTTGAACATTTCTTCATGTGCTTGTTGGCCATCTGAATTTGTATGTATACCGTCAAATCAGATTTGACTGGTACAGGAGGAGAATGTATCTCCTTCTCCAGCACAGTATATTCGAACCACACACCTCTGGGACTGCAATGCAGCTTCTTGCCACTAGGTCACCAGAGCTCGCCACCAAACTGGATTTTTATGTAAAAGAGTTCAAGGATAAAGTAGTTTTACAAGTTTCATTTTAAGCAAAAGCAAAAAATATTAGCCCTAACTACACGAACAGGTTCTACAACTGAGACTTTATTATCAGAGAGTTCTAAATGTAATCATCTAATACGTAAGTATTAATGAGTCTGTCAAAATAGGCACATCCAATTTTTTAAAAATACTATCACAGATGTCTGCTAGAATAGTAACTAGAAAATTGAAAGGCATTTTACACTTTAAAAGTGAAGTTTACCATTTAAAGGAAGCCTGTAGATAACAAATCTATGAAAAGGATTAGCACCTTTTAATTTAGTCAGTTAGAATGCCAGAATAGCAGGCTACTCGTAGAAAATGTCAAATCTACATTACCAGAATATTAAATGCCACAGGGCAAACTCTGACCAATAGTAGACAGATGTTAACGTGAACATATACCTCCTTTCCTTCCCAGATGGATTATCCTGACACACATACATACTTAATTGGTTAAGACAAATTTATTCACAGAATCTTAATGAGGAAAAGAGAAAAAAAAATTACAGAAATCTAATAGAAAATGAGGAAGTCAATTGAAAAGGTAAAAGGTAATTCTCATTACAGCTCTACTGTATAGAAACAAAAATCACAATTAGAAATCACTAAACACCTAAGGGAATGATAAATTGTAGAAAACATAAAATATCAAATTATTAAATAGTGACACGAACTGGAGCAATTATCTTATGCACTGCTACTGAAAATGTAAATCAGTACACCTACCATGGAAAATCATTTAGCCTCATTCATTATACTTGAACATATATATTTACTAAAGGCTCAGCTTCAGTGCTAGGTATATGTCTAAGAAATATATATGCAAAAACGTCCTAAACACATATACAAAATTCTAAGAGCAATTTCTTGTTAATAGCCAAAACTGAAAACAAAACCATGTTAATCAGCATTACCAAACAAATCCATTACCATCAAGTCTATTGCAACTCACAGAATTCATCCACTGGATTTCCAAAGCTGTCCATCTCTCTCTCATGGAGAAAGCAACTTTCCAGTTAGCACACAACACATTATGCACTACACCAACATGGTTCTTCACACAATCAATACTATCCAATGAACACCTCTATGACTATGGAGTTAGTTGCAACTCTGTGGCCTTTCTTGGTTTCGGAGGTTAGAGGAGACTGCTTATTTTCTCGCTCCAAGTATTCATAGATTCAAACCATTGACTTTGGTTAGCAGTGCACTCTACCACCAGAGCTCCTTAGTATGAATAAATGTAATATGTTCATAAAGTATTCAATTCTATAAAACATTGAAAAAGGAATAAACCTTTTAAGTCTTATAATATTGACCTTAACTTGGTCTACTAAATATGAAAAACAAGCTTTTGCTGTTACTTGTTATCCGGTCAGAGCCAAATCAGTTGATCCTCCAGCAGGTTCTTCCAGGCTATAAATTACAAGGGAGGAAACTGCCCAACTTTGTCCTTCAGAACTGCTGGTGGATATGAACCAATTGCCCTTGAATGAGCAATGCAAGTATTTACCTGGTAGGCCACCAGAGCTCCCTAAACTATTATAATTAGAAGTGATAAAATTATTAGGTGTTTGTTGCTGTTGTTGTTGTTCTGTGCCATCGAGTCGCCTATGACTCATAGCGACCCTATGTACAACAGCCCTAAATCCTGCTCTATCCTGTGCCAACCTTATTGCCTCTGACACACCTACCCCCATTACACCAGTCACTGAATCAATCATATCAAGAGTCTTCCTCACTTGTTCTGTCCCTCCACCCTCCCAAACATGACATCCCTCTTCAAGGACAGGTCTCTCCTAACAACACACCGAAACTATGTCAGATAGAGCTTCAGAATCCTTGCTTCCAAGGACTAGCTGGTTTCACCCTCTCTAGGATGAACCTGTTTGTTTTCTTAGCAGCCATGGTATATTTAATACTCTTCTCAAGCACCAAAGCTCAAAGGGATCAATTCTCATTCTATGATCCCTAGTCACTGTCCAGCTTTCTGATGCATAGCAAGTAAAAGCAAAGATTATATCAGGTGCACCTTAGTCTCTAGATTGACACTGTTGCTCTTCAGTACAGTGGAGAGGTCTGACAGCAGACTTTCCCAATGCAATTAGTCTTTTCATATCCTGGCTGCTGAGTGTTGATTATGGAGCTGAGAAAACTGAAGCTATTAACAATTTCAATCTCTCCATCATCTCATTGTGATACTGCCAATTAGCCCAGTGGTAAGAATCTTTGTTTTCTTGGTGTGGAGCTTCAATTCATAAAACAAGGAGGAAAAACTCCCATAATCATTTGTATTGGGAGCTGATTAGCAGTTATCTCAAGGGAAGAAACAAGGGCTAGAAACTAAACCAAGAGATGCTGAGGGAACCACTGGAGGCTGGTAATACATGTTATTCACTGAACTATGTAGTAGCTACATGGATCTTTTTTTAGTATAATTTAGTGAGGTGAAAATGTTTGGTTTGTGCACTTACCTATATAGATGTTTTATTTCACATAAGGACAAAAAGAAAGAAAAACCTCAAAGGAAGGCAGCCTTTATAAACATCAGACACACAAATCCACTCTCATGCATAAGGTTAAATGACTCTCACCACATTCTCTTCACTCACCTTTACGTCTTACAGTTTTATCATGTGTCTTACCTCTTGTAATGCTTTACTAATTAATGGTGAAGTACTAGTATTTTTCTCTCCTTCTGCATGGATCTGGAAATTCACTCTTTGATAAAGAATCTGAAACAAGAATGGGATATATTATAATCAGGTCAAAAAGGAATTGTGTTTTCCAATTTGCCCCTCTTCACAACGAAGGTTTGAAATTTTACTCTTTTGAAGAAGAAAATATGTAATCATCAGTTATTGGTAAATGGCTCATTGCAAGGTCTGAACCATGAAAGAAGAGTTCAGAAGTGGGAATCAATTGTGAAAAGCCTGATACAAAGTAATGAATGACTATAAAATAGGACTGCCAGAATCTTTTCGCTTTATACAACAGTGTTTCCCAACAAGGGCACTATTGCCATTTGAGGAATACAACTCTCCCTTATACAGCTTTATTTTATGCCTTTTAAGAAATTTAGCATTCAGTCAACTAAATCTCCTCTCCATTCCTACAGGTCTCCTAAGGAAATGTTAAATGTATATGCATACACACATACAACCCCACTTCCCTACCC
>NW_006399759.1:27363073-27375313 GCF_000299155.1 Elephantulus edwardii | reverse complement strand
GCACATAACAACAACAACAACAGCAGAAAGAGAGCTGTGCTGCAAACTCAAATGCAGGTGGTTCAAATCCATCAGCTGTTCTTAAGGAGAAAGACAGGCAATCTTCTCCCATTTAATTTACAGCATCTGAAAACCCACCTTATGTTTAGCTATGAGTTGGTTCCAATTTGATACTACATAATAACAACAAAAACATAACTCATATATTCCAACCATATTTTACCTGAGCATTTTTTTACTATTACACTAGTTTATTTACAAAATCCAAATACATTGTTTTCCAGAATATATTCTTCCAATTTTCCTCACCTCCCCTACTCATCAAATTGTACAACTCCATGATTAATCCCCTCTCACCCTGCACATCCTCATCCCTCTGCTTCCACCTCCCCCCCTCCCTAGATCCTTATACTCATTCTACAAAAATGGTTTAAAACAATTATTTGTCTTTGTGGGAATGAATTAGTTCACTCAGCATAATGCACATCACCATTTCTTATGTTTTATATTGTCTATACTAATGTTCAATAATATTTTCCCTGATTATTTCTTCTTATTTTCCTCAAACTTACCCTCTATGTTTTCTTCATAGTAAGAAAACCAATAATAGTATATAATTCATTTTCATATTGATAGACTATTTTTCTTTTATAAATTAAAATTATCATTACTGTATAAAAATATATCCACACACTTAACAAAATGAAGTTCTGAAATTATTTTGCTGAGATCACTTACTTCTGTGTGTAGAGAGCTGCTACCTGCTAAAAGGCGTTCAATGCTGGTAGGAGGGCAGTGGGTCAAAGCAAAAGCCAAGAGCTCCTGACGAGTAGCTATATCTTGATACCCTTCAGATTGTCCTAATTGGCTACAAACATTCCAACTTTTAGAAAAACCTGAAAAATTGTAAAAGAAAATAAATATTTAAAAATAGTACTCATTTCCAAAAGAAGGAAATCTGAAAATCTAAGATGACTAATCACATGCATTTCTGGTCAGGTGCTGGGTTCCCAAAACAAAATCCGAATTACTAATTGATGCATAGAACCTTATCACACAAACTGAAAAGCACAATAATTTAAGACAGAAAGAGATTAGGTTGGTTTTTTACTCAGTTAACTGTTACTCCAGATACATTTTTCCCAAAAAGTGCATGAAATTCTTGGCTGATAATAAAAACACTTCATCATCATCAAGTCAAACCAACTCATTGCTGATGCACCAGGAAGTTTTGCTGTAAATCACATGGAAGGAGAGGTCCACTTTTCTGTCACACAGAAACTGGTGATTTGAACGCTGCCTTTTGGGTTAGTAGTGCTATAACTTGCCCACTAGGGCACCAGAGAAAAGAACTATAAATATTCTCATCAGATTTGATAATGAACTGAAAGCTTTATATTTAAATTTACCAGGAGAGCTTTGACGTGTTCTTATGCTTTGTCACTCGTGTGAATTTGAGAAAAATGTCTTGAATTGCAAAAGAATAAAGATATCGCCTACCACACTGGGAAAATTAAAGGATTAAATAATGTATTTTTAAAAGCACTTTATAGTAACTTACATAGAATCACACAGTTTATAAAAGATAAAGGCTCAAGAACAGTGTCAAAAAACAAAACAGCAACCCCTGACTTGGAGTGGAGGTTTTTTCCTTATACATTTTTTACACTTGTAATTCTTAAAATATGCTTTCATTTTATTTGAAGGGATTTCAAGTACCATAAAGTTTTCCTTAAACCCAAGAACAAAAGCCTCATTCCAGAATAATTTTCCTAAGTATATAAAATAAAAAGTAACTCAGGGATCACCTCTATATGAGTAAACTTAATACAAAGCATGAACATATAAAATTGTATTAGATTAATATAATCTTAGATAAAAACATAATAGTACATCATTGGTTAATATTATAACACAGAGCTCTTTCATGAAACTCATTTTCTAATGCTGTGGTAAAGAAGATTAAGTTTTATTTTTTCCAGTTTCAAAATTATTTTTACATATAACAAACAATTTTTATGTAGTACATAAACATTACATTGAAATGGATTAAACTGTGTCCCCTCAAATACATGTATACAATAATATAACATGGAAGCTAGGAAATGACTTCTCATGATCTTTTAAACTAACTAATCAGAAGAGATTCAAGGACGGAACGCAACAATCCCATCACACTCCTAATCAGGCATAAGGAGAGTTCACCTAGGTTCACTTAGGACATCAGGTTGAGAGAGACAGAGGCTCAGAACCTCAAGAAGGAAAGAAAGGAAGACCCTCAGGAGATGGCGTGACAAAGTGATTACCACAATGGGCCCTACAACGACAGAGATCACAAGGATGGTGTGAGACATGCCAAAGTTCAAACCTGTTGTTTACAGGTTTGCTATGAGTCAGAGTTTACTTGAAGGCACCTAAAACAACCACCACCTAGGGTGTGGCCTATAATACTTTTTGAGAGGGGGCTCGGTATCAGCACGAAGAAATAAATCACCAGGAGTGGAATGAGTCTTTCCTAGACTCCTGTAAAATCAAGTTCTTTGATGTTGGGGAAGGCCAGAAGCCATGGAGGTAGCTAGGAAACAAGAAGCCCACAGAGGTAAAGGAAACAAGGACTGTCTTCCAATATGTAGGGGGGAGGGCCTTCCCACAGAGTTTGTCACCTCAAGTTTTCACTTTTGCCTCCTAAACAATGCAGAATAAATTTCTGTTAAAGCTGTCCACTTCTGCTATTTCTGTTACAGCAACAGTAACTAACTAAAGGTAAAGACAAATACGTATGTTAAAATGCACCTACTTTATGACTTATGACTGAAAGTTCCCTGAGTCATCATGAAGTGAAGCTTAAACTACTCAGTACTAAGTATGCACCGTAGGTAGAAAGACGTGTGTGGGCTTCCATAAACCGAAGCCCAGTTACAGAAAGTATGTCATATAATAGGAATCCACGATAAGACTATTGTTACTCAGCTGGAAATGTGAAAGAAATTATTTGATAATAAAATAAAAATTCCTAGAAAGCCAAATTTAAATTTCAAATGCAAAATTTTAGGCTCCTGAATTACTCAATTTCTCAATAGTACTTTCAAAAGTGTTGTGTAACCTGAAGGGGTGGGGGAGTGGAATGGACTAAATGTTGTTATGTGCCCTCAAGTCTGACCGACTCATAGGTGACCCTCCAGCAGGTTTCCAAGGAATGTAAATTACATGGGAGGAATTGCTCATCTTTTGTCATTGTAGCAGCTGGTGGATCTGAACCACATGCCTTTACATTTGGCAGCACAACTCTTTATCACTAGGACACCAGAGCTCCCATAGTGACTACACAGTAACAAATTATAAATACATAAAAAATATAGATTTCCTTTCATATAAAAATATATGAAATACTAAAACATTGCTATTGAATCAGAACTAACTCAAGCTGACCCTTCAGCATGTTTTCAGAGGGTTTACATCATGCGAGAGGAGCCTGACCATTTTCCTCCCTTGAAGCAGCTGTAGATTCAAACTACCTGTGTGTTACTAGAATATTTTACATAAAAAATTGTTCTTAAAATTGAAAGTATGTTTCTAAAAGAGAATGGAAGCACATAAAAAATCAGCCAAAATAGAGCCCTTGAATAGAAAGAAGTATTTATATTAATATGTAACTATGTGGACTAAAAAGTTAATCCATGCTCATAAAATATTTCTCAAACCCTATAAAGAAAATGTGACTAGTTTACCAATCAGTCCGATTGACTTTAAAGCAGATCTTTTAAATTATTCCTTATATAAAGAAGACATAGGAGTTTTAAAAGCTTCTTCACCTGTAGCCATCAGCTCCTGACAATGCATATTCGCTGCCTTGTAGTCATGGAAACGGAGGGCTTGCTCTACTAAAAGAATCAGAACCTGTCCTCTTCTTTCTTCAGTGTCATCACCTGTAAAAACATGTAAATGATGTAAAGATTACAGCAGCATCAATTGATGAAACAGCCAATTAAATATCTTTCAAATAAAATCCAAATGACCCTAGTTTTTAAAAGATTAAAAGACAACAAAAATAAAAAGATAAAGAAAAAAAGATCAAAAGAAAAAAGCAGTAGTAACTCTGATCTTGCTATGTCTTTATTGAATCAAGGTTCCTCTAAGAGGTCACTAATTATTATCAGTTCCCAAAGAAAATAATATTGATCTAGTCAGAAAATTCAAAATTATAATTGTCTATAAATCCACAGAGGAGATTTAGTATTACTGAGGTTAAAGAAAAGAGAAAATCCATTTGGATCTGAACTATGCAGAAGAATCCACAGCAAGCTTGTATATAAAAATATATTTTCCAAGCTTTACATAACTTTAATTGTACAAATATAATTAACAAACTGCCTGTATTAAATAAGACACTATTACTTTGCAAGTCAGTAAGCAATAAATGGTTTGGGTTTTGTTTGGTTTGGGGTTTTTTTTAAACAGTGTGATAATGATGTGTATTTAGAATTAGCCAGCCGGACACAGGTTTAGATGATCCCAATTTTGTTGGCAATATTCAAGGCATCATAGTCAGGCATAAGTTGAAAATAGCCTTTTCTCCATCAGGCCTACTCAAAGTGTTGACCTTGACCACATCATTAGTATAGAGCTTCTTTACAGCTTGTATGATTTGGTGCTTGCTGGCCTTGACATCCACAATGAACACAGCATGTTGTTATCTTCTATTTTCTTCATGGCTTGGTCAGAGGGAACTTGATGATGGCATAGTAGTCATGCCTGTTTCTCCAGGGGGTGCCCTTCCAGGGTATTTGCACTGCCTTCCGAGTCTCAGTGTCTTTGGCTGCCGGAAGGTGGATGATGTGCAGATCTTTTTTCTGTGACTATGGATGCCCTTCAGGACTGGCCTTCTTGGCCTTTAACATCTTTGCTTTGGCTGCAGTTTTGGGAGGGGGAGGGGCTTCCTTCTTCACTACTGGCACCATCTTCATAAAAAGGGTCAATTTTTTTCCCAAATATATTTTTATAAACTAAAACACATTTTTATTGGGTATCACAACTATCAATAATAGACTAGACTGCTTTCAGTAGGGTAGTAAAAAGTATTTGCATGAATGCCCTATTTGTTAGGGGTTCTGACTCACAGTGACCCAATGAAAACAGAAGGAAACACTGCCAGTTCTTCTGCCATCCTCATAATTAATTCTGTGCTCCAGTCAATCCACTGGCAATCTCCTCCCTGCTCCCTCAAGGATCACTCTTTACAGGATCCAACTGCTATGTTAGGCCAAGGTACCTTCTGAAGAGTTACATGATGCAAGGGAACAACAGAGGCCTCTCATCAACACTTCTGGGTAACCGAGCCCTCCTGCCAACAGCCATATGAGTGAGCTGTCCTAGAAGCAGATCCTATCTTCAGTCAAGCCCTCAGATGGCATCTACAAAGATTCCCTTTGAACATGAGGGTATGATCAACTCTGTGAACAAAATGCAATAAAATGTAGCTGCTAAAATACCAAAACTTGATAGAAAATGTCCATACAAATTTGTAGGTTTCCTTTGGATCACTAGCTCAGGTTATCTTGAGCCATCATTTATGAAATCAAGGTTTGTTTGAGGCCACAAAATGGAATGCTCTCAAGGAGGAAGCACATGGAGGAGCTTGAAGAGTGCTAGCTATTCCAGCTCTCAGCTTTTTAAGCTCAGGTGCCAGATATCGTAATAAAAACCTTTACTAGTTAATGACATCTTCCTCAGCCATTACATGACTACAACTGCCTAGAGATAAAAATAAATAATTGTTGTCACTAAAATTTTAGGTGGTTTGTAAAATAGCAACAGAAAACCACTTTGATGCAGCTTAAAATGTGACTTGCTTTGTGCTCCTTTCCTTTTTGCAAACAAAAACTAGCATTGACTATCTACTTTTTAAACATTTGTTAATACAAACCATGTACTACTATCAAATCCTCTGTTACAGTTTGTTTGTCTACTGCCCTAAAGTTGTAGTATAAGCTCCATTTTAAAGTTTAGAGAATATCAATGAAACCACATAGAAATAGCTCCAAATATTAGAACTAAAATGGCTATTATAGTAACATTATTAAAAGTTCTAAATGGCATCTATTATGGATAGCTGCTCCTGTGTTACTGAAGAAGACTGTTCTTCCATTAAAATTTGCAAATTGCCACTGATAGTACTGTTTACTACATCAGGATGTCAAGATAAATCTGAGTAGCGTAAGTGGTGAAGCATCTGATTACTAGCTATAAGTCTGAAGGTTTTAATGCAACCAAAGGTAGCAACCCAATGTTCAACAGATTAAAACAGTCTGGCCCTGTGCCATCCTCATAGAGGCTTTCATATACAGAAGTTGTTCTTGTTGCAATTTGTAATCAAGACCCACAGCTGATTGTCCAGCAGGTTTTCAGAGCAGTAAACTGCACAGTAAGAGGCTACCCATCCTTCTTCCACAGTGCAGGTGGTGGACTTAAACTATGTGCCTTTGGGATTGCAGTGCAGCTTCTTACTACTAAGCCACCAGAGCTTCCTGATAACCCAAAAGTACTACCTTGTTAACACGTGAAAGATCACCCACAGATGATTAAAGCAAGCTATGAAGATATTATGTTTTAGTGAAATATCTCAGTCACAAAAGGATAAGTACTGCATAATACCACTGTTATAAAATAGGACTGACCTGAGGAAGTTAGGGTAGAATGGGCAAAGATTGGCTAAATAATGAACAATGCACTGGAACAAATGAAGTGAAGGAATATCTGAAAGGAATGTATCAATAGAGATTATATGCATGCATGGCAATGGACAATCTGGAACAAGAGGTGCATTACAAAGTGGGGTGGGGGGAGGGCTAAGGAGAAGGAAGGAAAAATCTGTGCAATAAGGAATGAATGAAAACCCAACCTTTGTTGAAATCACAATAAAAGAAAAGAACAAACTAGGAAGTGGCACCCACCTTCAAGTGGCACTCAGGGACACAAACCATACGTTAGATATGCTTCTGGTTAAAGGGCAGAGTGCCTGGGCCCCCACATGGAACAGCAAGGTCTACAGAAGAGAGTTTTCCCAAGCACAGGTCCAGGATAGAGAAGCTGCCCAGGGTGACAGCAGTCCCAGTTACAGCTCCTTGTTCTGCAAACAGTGCTCAAAGCCTTTTCTCCCAGAAGTCATTGTTTGTTTAGTTCTGCTGGATATTTACATTTATCCTTGGTGTTTTCCTCTTTTAACTAATGGAAAAATTAGTACCTCTATCTAACATTAAATGAATACTTGTGGGAGGATTCCATAGGGTAAACTGCTACAAAATTCTATTGGCAGATTAAAGAAACGACTCATTTTAAATTGTTGATACAAAAAACCATTGTCCTCCTTTCTCTCCTTTCTTCCATCCGCCATTCTTTCTTACTTTGTCTATTTTTAACTTTGTATTGAGACTTGAATGAAAGTTTGCAGAACAAACGGGTATTCCATTCCATAATTTATACAAGTTCTGTTTTATGACATTACAATCACCACACTGTAAAAATTCTTCCTATTCACTCCCAGTGTCTCCAATTTACATTTCAGCTTCTTTCCTGTTACTTCCTTCCTTCTGAGTTTCATACCTGGAAAAAATACTAATCTTTTGATCTTCTGTAGTTGATTTTTCCAACAAGTGTGATGTTACTATTCACCTTATAGGTATGTATAGGTTTGCCTAGAAGTTGAGTCACAGGTAGATTTCAGATCCAGGATTATAAAGTGACTGTAATTTTCTCAAGGATGCACCAGGCCTTGGATCATAAAGCTTGGTATTTCTTTGATTTCAATTTTTAATCTTGTAAGAGACTTCTGGTGGCATAGTTCAAATTTACCAGCTGCTCCAAGAGAGAAGACTGGGCAATCTCCTCTCATGCCATTTACAGCCTCTGAAAACCTCCTGGCAGATCAGCAATGATTAAGTTCCAACTCAGCACCATGGAACACCAACAATCTCATACCCACTTTGTGGCTTCCTGTCTAAGACAGTCTTCATTTAAAAATTCCAGGAGCCAGATACAGGCGTACTTTGTTTTAAATGTCAATCTTTCCAGAAAGATTAATCTTAAAAAAAAGGAATATTCTTGACACACTTAAACATTTATTCTGATGTTTACCTAAGTGATGAAAGAAATCTAATTCTGCAAGTTTATCACGCAGAAGACTTACCTGCTACCCTCAGCAACTCAGCAAGGCCCAGAAGCTTGGCTGATTGTTTGTAGCACATGGGAGACTGAGAAATACATTCTTGGATGAGGCCAATCCGATTAGAGAACAATCGCACTGCAATGGAAAAGAGGATCACAAACTTTTCACCAGAAGCATTACACAAAAGTGTTAAGACATGTCCGATGTAAGGAATGAAACAGAATGAGAAGTGTGTTTGTTTCCAGATCAATGTGCCTTTAGTAAAAATAAAATGCATAATTTTAAAAACATTAAGACTATTATTGCAATTAAATAAAGTACAGATCTTTTATCACCAAACTTCCAAACTCAATAAATGAACTGCTACTTTAAAGCTAAAAAATATGTTATACTTTCAAGTTTAATGTTAGGCTAGGAATTTTTTTTAAAGAAGGAAATATTAGTCTTTGATAATTTCACATATTTTTTTGTGACATCAGACCCTGTTAGCAACTCATTCTATTACTGCACCTTCCCCTATCAATTTGCATTACCCTGGTTTAGAGTTTGTATTGCTGTTGATGCTGTTGTTAGGAGTAACTGAGTCTACTATGATTCATGGAGTCCACCCAATCCAGAATGATCTTATTTTAACTCAGTTAAAATAAAATGTCACATTACTGGTATCAGGGATTAGGGCTTCAACTTATCTCTTTGGAAGACACAGTTTACCCACTATTTCATATGTGTTTATTTGTGTGTGCAGGAGAAAAAGAGCATGTGTTTGTACTGGTGAAACCTAAATACAATGACTGAGGTCTTTACAAAGACAGGGATATCTGAAAACACATATAATCCACAAACAGAAGGGCAACGGGCATGTGAGGAAAGAGAAAGAAACTGGATTGATCCAACTAGCAGTCAAAGAATGTCAAGAGCTAATAATAGCAATCCTAACTGGCAGCTAAGGAATTGTTAAAAAAAAAATTTAAAGGGAGTATGGACCAGCTGAAACCTTGATTTTAGATTTCTGGCTTCCAAAGCTATGAGAGAATAAATTCCTACATTTTACTATACCTTGGTGCTACTGTTGTTGCATGCCATAGAGATAATTCTGACTCATGTTATTGTTACTTGTCTTCAAGTTGGAATCAACCCTTAGCTGACCCTCCAGTGATTTTTCAGAGGCAGTAAATCCCAAAGGCAGACACTGTTTATAACTCATAACTTTGGCTGGCAGCACACTCTTTACCCTAAGCCACAAAAGCTTCGATACTGACACCATAGTAACAAATTGTGGCTCATGTTTTTGTTGATCTTAATGTCAATGGTTCAACTATGACTCACAGTGACCCTACGAAGAACAGACTTGAACCCTGTCCTATCCTGTTGTCATCCTCTTCATCTCTGATACATGTGAGCCCACTGTTGCAGTCACTGTGCTAATCCATCTCATTGAGGGTCTTCCTCTCTTTCCCTGACCTTCCACCTTTCACAGAATGATGTCCTTTACCAAGGACATACACAAAGTAAATAAGGCAAAGCCTCATCATACTTGGAGCACTGTCACTGGACTATCCCCAAAACATATCTGCTTATTATTTTGGCAGTCCATGGGATGGTCAGAACTCTTCTCCAACACCACACCTCAAAGGTATTGATTTTTCATCTGTCATCCTTCTTCAATGTTTAGATCTTGGATGCATAGTAAGTGAATGAAAAAAATCATGTCAAGATTCAGGCCCACCTCAGTCTTCAAACTTCTACCATTGCTCTCTAGTAGTTTGGAGAGGACACAGGCAAAAACACTTTCCCAATGTAATACATCTTTTGATTAACTAACTGACAGCAAAGAGTGTGCTAATTTTCGATACAAGTAAGCTGAAGTCTTTAACAATTACAATTATTTCTTCATCTAGCACACTATTGCCTATCTGACCACTGGTAAGAATTTTTGTCTCCTTGATGTTGAAGTGCAATCCATACTGAAGGCTGTAGTTTTTTATATTCTGTAACAAGTCTTTTAAGTCCTCCTCCCCTTCAGCAAGCAAAGTTGTGTAATCAGCCTAACACAGATTATAATAAAAAGTATTCCACCTATCTTGATGTGATTTTTTTTCCTTTACAAAGTCCAGCTTCCGAAGGATTTCTTGAAAACACAAACTGAATAAGTACAAAGAAAGGATACAACCATGACAAACACTTTATTTTATACCATGTAGTGTTTCCTGGCTCTGTTCAGACAATGGTTTCTTGGTCTAGATAGACGTTTCACAAGAGCATGATTAAATGTTCTGGCATACATTTTCTTCTCAATGTTAACTAGTATTCGTTACAATTAACATAGTCAAATGTTGTCATGTTAAGGGTCTACTGTTCAGATGACTTACCTGTCCATTAAATTTTACTTGGCCATACAGATCGGGTGGGAATGTGCTAGTAGTGAGTGTTAGCCTATCCAGAAGGGAATAAGCTAGTCTCACGATTGAACTGAGCAGATTCAGTGGTAGATCTGGAGAATCTCACCATCAGGAAAGGAGATGCAGGCAAGTACTGTGTGTTTTCTAGATCACAGATTCTTTCTTTTTTTCTTTTTCTTTTTTTTTTTTTCAGATTCTTACACCAGCTAGACCTCCAGTAGCCGCTGTGGCCAAAGTGGAGATCTAGAGACATGACATTAATTAGGTAGAGAGAACTTTGGGACTTCTACCCTATGGAACAAGACCTAAGACACTTTGCAAAGTTTGTTGGAAGACTGAAAACCCTGAGAGCCATAAATGGTGGAGCTGAGAGCTTTGTAACACCGGTCTAAAGCCACAAGACTCAAGGCTGCTAGCACATTTCAGCTGTTCTGACTGACTTTATCTTGCTATTAATCTGAATCATATCCTTTTGTCTTCACTAATAATGGTTCTGTGTGGTCTCTGAACTACCATAACGGATTTAAGCCACAGTAAGATTGGTGTTCTAGGCGCGCACCCGGCAGGACCCACACCCCGCGCTGTCCTGTCCCTGCGCCTGCAGCCTCGATGAGTGCAGCTATGCCCAAGTGCCCGAAGTGCGACAAGGAGGTATATTTCGCCGAGCGGGTGACATCCCTGGGCAAGGACTGGCACCGGCCCTGCCTCAAGTGTGAGAAATGCGGAAAGACGCTGACCTCTGGGGGCCATGCCGAGCATGAGGGCAAGCCCTACTGTAAACACCCCTGCTATGCAGCCATGTTTGGGCCCAAAGGCTTTGGGCGTGGAGGAGCTGAGAGCCACACTTTCAAGTAGATTCAGGGTCCAGCCTTCCTGGAGAATTGCTCAAGGGAGCACAGGCCTCACTTCTCTGTTCTCACCAGCCAACTGCCACACTGCTGCCCCTCCAGGGGCAGATGCCAAGCCCTGACCCCCACTGTCAGCAGCTTCCCTGTACCCACTCACGCTGTCAATAAACTCCAGACACACTGAAAAAAAAAAGATTGGTGTTCTGCTTTTGTCACCTCCACGGAGGACATCCGGCATGTCACAGGAAGTGAGTGAAGAAAGGTGGGTGAAAGCCTGGGTCTTTTTAACTATGAATGCAACCCCATTTTTACTTAGCTTTTCATTTCCAATATAGTAGATTACATTGTTATCTGATTAGAAATATCTCATGCCAACCCATTTTATTTTGCTAATGCTAGAACATCAATATTTATGTGTTCCATTTCTTCCTTAACTATCTCCAGTTTTCTGAAACTCATGATTCTCGCAGTCCTCACTCCAGTTAGTAGTGTCTGTTTACAAATGTTCCTCTTCTGTATGATTTCCAGTAACAAAGCTCTCTCTTGATGCCATATTTGCTAGTCTAAGTGTGCTATACTGTATATAGGGTTTCCCAAGGCTTATAATTTTGGAAATGGATGGTCAATCATTCTCCCTAGTATGCCTTAATTTGAATGCTTGACTTGATAGCAGGATTTCAGACAAGCATTTTATCTGAAGGACTGGCCAGCTGCTTCAGAAATAATAAGCTATTTGAAAACTCTATGAACAATAGAGCACAACTGTATAGTTTGATATAATAATGGAGGTATAACACTCAGATTAGTAGACCCTTGAAATGAGAACAAACAA
>NW_006399759.1:27352437-27360963 GCF_000299155.1 Elephantulus edwardii | reverse complement strand
TTCCAAATGAAGCTGGAGATAGCCTTTTCCATCTCCTTGAAGAATGGGATTGGTATTTGTATTGGGATTGCAATGAACATTTAAATTACCTTTGGCAGTATTGCCATTTTCACAATATTGAGTCCTCCTATCCATGAGCAAGAGATGTTCTTCCACTTCTAAAGGTCTCTTTTTGTTTCTTGTAGTAATGTTTTATAATTTTCTTTGAATAGATCCTTTGTGCTTCTAGTTATATTTGTTGTTATGTGCCGTCGAGTTAATTGTGACTCATAGCAACCCTATGTACAACAGCCCTAAACTCTGTTCTGTCCTGTGCCAATGGCATTGTCTCTAGTTATATTTACTCCCAAATATTTGATCTTGTATTTAGATTTTTTAGAAAAGTGACTTGATACCAGTTTGAAAATAATTAAATAAAATCACATGCAAGCAAGATCCTGATGAAGATTGTCCAAAAATGATGGAACAGTATTATCAGCAGAGAACTGCCAGATGTGCAAGTGAGGTTTGGAAGAGGCCGTGGCACCAGGGACATCATAGCCAATGTTAGATCTTGGCTGAAAGCAAAAAGGACCAGAAGAATGTCTATCTTGTTTCATTGACTGCGCAAAAGCATTTGACTACACAAAATTGAAGCTAACCTTGATAAGAATGGGTATCTTCCACAATTATCCACATATAACTGTGCTCATGCAAAACCTATACTTGGACCAGGGAGCAATAATCAGAGGAGAGCAGGGAAACACTGCCTGGTTCAGGATCAGAAAAGGTGTGCACCAAGGATGTAACTTATCTCAATACCTTTTTGATCTTTATGCAAAAAAGGTCATTCAGGAGACTGGACTTTATGAGGAAGAAAGGATCATTGAGATCAGAGGATGACTCACCAAAAACCGGCATTATGCAGATGACACAACCTTGCTTGCTGAAACTGAGGAAAACATGAGGTGTTTGCAGAAAAAGGTCAAGGACTGTAGGCTTCAATATGGATTGAAGCTAAATATCAAGAAAACAAAGATCGTCATCACTGGGTCAAATACCAGCTTCATGACAGACAGAGAATAGACTGAAATTGCTAACAATTACAGTTTGATTGTTTCCACAATCAACACTCTCAGCATCATCAGGCACGAAATCAAAAGATGAAGTGCACTGGGAAAATCTGTCAAGAACCTTTCTAGAGTAGTAAACAATGCTAGTCTGGAAGACTAAGGTGCACTTGATACATCTAGGTCATGGTCTTTGCTATGCATCAGAGAGCTGGAAAATAATTAAGGGTAACAGAAGAAAGATTAATGCCTTTGAGCTGTGGTGCTGGTAAATTAATCTTGAACATACCATAGACTCATAGGAGAACAAACAGATCTGTCTTGAACAGGGTGAAACAAAGCCACTCCCTGAAGACGAGGTTTTAAAGCTCCATCTCACATACTGCAGGCATGTCGCCAGGGAGGATCAGTCCTTGGAGAAGGACATCACGTTTGGAAGGGTGTAGAGACAGCATAAAAGAGGAAGACGCCAAAGGAGACAGACTGTCTCAGTGACTACAGACATGAGATTATGTCTGTCAGAGATGTTAAGATTGGTTCAGTACAGGGCAAGGTTCAGAGCTAATGTATATAGGTTCATTATGAGTCACAGGTGACTTACCGGCACATAACAATAACAACAAGAATGGTGTTGGGATGAGTAAAAAGAGATACTGGAGTGTGGGGGATATGTCTGACCTCATGGGAACTGATTTTATATTGTGGGTGCTGTTGATGGGGACAGTTCCCTACTGTGGAGTTGGCACAGAGATTACGTATTGCTGTTCCCATATGGCCTTTGCTCCATTTACAAATGCCTTAGCATAGTCAACAAAATACAAATAGTCATTCCTCTGATATTCTTTGCTTTCAAGCAGAATTCATCTGACATTAGTAATGAAATCCTGAGTGTCACCGTCCCTTCAAAACACAATTTGAACTTCTAGCAGTCTTCGATGAAGGCAATGTTCTAGCCAATTTTGGATGATATTTAGCAATATTTTGCTTGTATGTGACAAAAATTATATTGTTTGTAATTTCCATACTCTTTTGGATCATCCTTCTTGAAAATAGAGAAAAAATATGGATCTCTTCCAGTCAGCTATGTTCCAAATTTCCTGGTACTGGTAAGCCCAGGACAACATGTGTTAGATGAACAACATGGGTGATCCTGGAGGATATTATGCTCAGTGAAACAGCTCAGTAACGAAAGGATGAATACTACCTAAGACCACTGTTATAAAACAGAACCGACATGGGGGTTAGGGGGGAACTGAGAAAAAAGGGAATAAATAATGAGTACTGCATTGGAACAGATGAAGGAAAGAACTGTTTAAAAGGAATATATGATTAGCCATTATCTTTATGACAAAGTCCAGAATATGAGAGGCACAGCAAAGTGGACTGGGGCGGGGGGGGATATGCAACAATGAATTATTTTTTTTAAGTGATCTGGGGGTGACAGGGAGGGTAATGTGCAAAAATAAAATTAATAAAAATGCAACTTTTCTGTAAACTTCCATTAAAATCACAATTAAAAAGGGGAAAAACCCACATCCATTGGTATTCCATCAATTCCCGAATCTTATTTTTTGGCAATGCCTTCAGTGCAGCTTGAACATCTTCATTTGTAACTACTGGCTCATTTTCATAATCTACCTCCTAAAAATATTTTAGCACACTGACTTGGTGTATTCCTTCCATCTTCCTACATGATATACTTCAGGACAGATCTTTAAATGGTCTTTTACTTATAAATGTAACACCATTCTTTCTCAATTTTCCATCTCTAGAACAGCAAATCCTTTATCTTCATGTGATCCATTTATTTTTTTACAAACTGAAATTTTCCTACATTCCTACTTCATATGTTTGTAGCTATTTGTTCTCATTTCAAGGGTCTACCAATCTGAGAGTTATACCTCCATAGCACTATATCAAACTGTACAACTGTGCTCTATTGTTCATAGAGTTTTGAAATAGCTTATAATTTCTGAAGCACCTGGCCAGTCCTTCTTCATAGTTAATCTGGGAATTCTGCTTTTGTGAAGCATCTAACAGACAAGCACTGTACTCTTAAAAACAGATGAGAAACGAGCAAACATACACCTATCTAAGCTATTAAGTACAACAATATGCAAATCACTCCAATACAAGAAAATTACAGATAAGTGAGTATACTCCTACACGTAAATAAAAACAAGTAAACAAAACATAGAGATATCATGGCGCTGGTGGCAGAACTTTGATGCCAGCTCAGCAGGCCCAAGGGTGGAAGCCTAGAGAGTCAGACTGTTCCCACAGTAGAGGCTCAGAAAGCCCAAAGCCCAAGACCAAGAGAGTTGGGCTGGCTCAGGAAACACTACAATGTCAGAGAAGCCCTAGGAAATTAGCACGGATGCTGCGCAGAGATTCTAGCATATGAAGTTCTCTCTGATGGATACTATCCTCTAAGGCCCATCTAAAATACAAAGAAAACAAGGATGCCAAGGAACTTACAACAAGTTATAAAACTTTGCAAAAAATGATTTTTAAAAAGAGACTATCTAGTGGTATTTTACCAGAAAAGAGAAATACAGAACTCTGTTATTCTTTCCCACAAATTCAAATATGCCCTGAGTTGAATTAAGAAGAAAGAGAATCTGTTACATAACTAGCCAACCAAGAACATCTTCTTCACTTAAGGCTCTGAAGAGAAGAAAAACATAACCTTGCAATAAATGGTAGGTAAGGCTCAGGGCCTTTTCAGTTATAAACTATCTTCGCAAAATAAGTTTATGATAACAAAAATTATGTAAAAGGAAGTACGTCTGAGTAGGACCTTCATGAGTTTTACACTGAAATAAAAGAACATGAACAAACTAAAGGTGTTATTGTTAAGTGTCATCAAGTCATCCATGCCTCATCGTGACCATATGTACAACAGCTCTGAACCCTGTCCTCTCCTGAGCTAGTCTCACTGACTTGGAAGCACATAAACCAACTGTCCCAGTCACCATGTCAATCCATTTTATCTGGTATCTCCCTCTTCTGCACTGTTCCTCCACTCTTCCGAGCATGATGTCTTTCTCCAAGGACTGGTCTCTCCTGACCACGTGCCCAAAGTGTGTGAGACAGAGCTTCGAAATCCTTGCCTCTAAGGAGAAACTTGGTTTCACCGCTTCAAGACAATCTATTTGTTCTCCTGATAGTCCATAGTACGTTCATTATTCTTCTCCAGAACCACAACTCAAGGCATCAATTCTTCTGTCATACTTAGTCACTGTCCTGTTCCGGATGTATAGCAAGTAACTGTGAAGACCATGGCCTAAATCAGGTGCACCTTTGTCTCTAGAATCACATCACTACTATTAAGCACTTTGGAGAGGTCACTGAGAGCTGATTTCCACAATTTGCCTTTTGATTTTCCTGACTGCTGGTGCCAAGAGTGTTGATTGTGCAGCCAAACAAGCTGAATTTCTTAACAACTTCAATCTCTTCTCCATCCATCATGGTGATACCAATTGGCCCAGGGGTGAGAATCTTTGTCTTCCTCATATTGGCCTTCAATCCATATTGAAGCCTACAGTCCTGACTTTCCACAGGAAATGGTTCAGGTTCTCCTGGGTCTTGGCAAGCAAGGTTGTGTCATATGCATAAAACAGGCTGTTGTTGAGTCTTACTCGAATCGTGATGCCGTACTCCTCCTCATGAATTCCAGCCTCCTGTTCTGTATACAGATTGAAATGGTATGAAGACAGGATGCATTTCTAACACACTTTTCCTGATTTGGAACCATTGTGTCCTTCCTCTGTTTTGCCAACTGCCTCCTGGTCCAAATATAGGTTTCACATGAGCATAATAAAGTGTTCTGGAATTCTTATTCTTCTCAAGGTCAACCACAAATTGTTGTGATTTACACAGACAAATGCCTTTGCACAGGCAATGAAACACAGACATTTCTCTGTACTCTTTGCTTTCAGTCAAAATCCATTTGATATTGGTGATAATGTCTCTAGTGCCTCACAGTTTCCTCTAAACACATCTTGTATTTCTGGTAGTTCTCCGTTAATGTATGGTTCCAGTTGTTTTTGGACAAACTTCAGGAGGATTTTTCTTTGTGTGTGGTACTAGTGATACTGCTTGATAATTTCCACACTTGGACTAGTCACCTATTTTTTTGAGATAGGAATAAATATGGATCTCTTCCAGTCAATTGGCCAAGTAGTTGTCCTCCTGATTTTACAACACAACCTTGTGAGCATGACCAGGGCAGCATCTGTTTGTTGACATACGTCAATTTGGAATTCCATCAATTCCTGGGATAATTTCCCCCACAATATCTCCAGAGCAGCTTGAACTTCACCTTCATCACCATTCCCTGTTGATCACTAGACCTACAACACATATTAGTCATCATTCCTTGCAAACAATAAAATCTACTTATTAAAAAATGCTTGCGATAGAAAGGACACTTTTCAAAGAATAAAATCAAACTCGTATCATTTTTGTTTTCATTGTTAACTGCTATCAATTCTCCCTTCCTCTCATTGCTGTTGAGTCAGAAGCAACTCATAGTTAACACTTCAATGGATTTTTGGAGATTATAAATGACACCAGAAGAGACTGGCCATCTCCCTCCCCTGGAGCTCTCGCTGGTTCAGACCCCCAAAGGTACAGCCTTTGGGTTAGCAGTGAAACTCGTATGGACTATGATATAAAAGCTTAGTTAGGGGTCAAGCCAGTATTTTACATAGAGGGTCTGTTGGTTATTGTCAGTAGTAGATCACCATGCCTTTCCTCACTTATCATTCATATTTACTTAATATCTATATAACTGTAACACAATATAAAAATATGTATCAAAACTAAACTGATAATAATCTCAAACTTTCTTCCATAGTCTTGAATTTACATATTTGTTTGTAATCCAAAACTTAAACCAGTATTAATTACAGTGGTATTTCTTATGTTATAAATGCAAACTTGGGAAAAAAACCCAAAGGTCTGCAACTTGTTCAGTTTTTCTTTATTTTGAATTCTCACTCAAGATTCCACCTGAAAGACGAGAGCAGGAGGTGACAGACTGAACAATCAAAGTGATTCTTTGAAAAAGTTGGATAAAAATGTATTCCAGTAAGGAAAATATGAACATTTTTAAAAGTTGAGGCAGAGAAAGCTACAAAACCTCTACAGTTTCCATTTGCTTAATATCCTTAATAGTAAAAGAACACTAGCAAATTAACACACTTTAACTTACTAGTACATTAAGTAGAATACTCACCTTGTAAAGGCAGGATCTTTACCCCAAATTCCTCGAGATATCCAAGGGCTTGAATAAGATCTAGCTCCTCCTGAACAGAAGGAGGTCTATCTGTTATCAGTTCTAAACAGCATCTAGGAGTAATGAAATGAATTTTAGGAAGAATAAGTACCAGATGTCTAGTAAAGTTAACTTTTAAAATTTTGCATGAGATTTAACACCTGTAACAAAAGTATCTACTAAATCCAGATACTCTGACAGAGGTTTTATACACAAAGATCATCATCAGTTTTTAGAAGCAAACAAAATTCAGTTCTGAGGAATGACATGATTTGTCTGTGGTTAAGAAAACAGTACATAATATCAACAGGAAGGAACCAAAGCACCCTAACTTGGAATGTACTATTTATTTTATGCTTGACTCTAAAGATAAGGCACACATTTTAAAAGGATTTTTTTCTTATTAAAAAAAAAGATTTTTTTTATTTTCTATTTTTTTTGTTGGAAAAAAAAAGACTATTTGATTTAACTGCACTTTTGTGGATCAAAAGAAAATGTAAGGTACTTAAGAATTGCACAGAGGTTATTTTTATTTTTATCAATAAGGAGAAATTAGTTGGTAAAATAATACATAGAGAAATTTTAGGTTAAAATTATTTGCCAAGTTATGAACTTGGGCATTTAGAAATAAGCATTTTTAAAATATATTTTTTTAAATTAAAGTATACTTGAACACTGAACCAATGAATAAGATTATTTTTATAAGTACATTTATAGAAACTTGCAAATATCACATAAGAAAGACAACAATTTTAGGCCACATAGGACCGAAAAAGGCTAAATGCATAGATCATGTCTGAGAATAAGTTTATCTAGGTGACAATAAGATGGCTTTGGTGGACTTGTCGTAAGACAGTGTTACAATCCCAAAGGCATGTTGTTCAAATCCACTCAATGCTCCACAGAGGAAAAATGGATGATCTCCTCTCATGTGATTTACTGCCTCTAAAAACCCACTGGAGGGTTAGCTAAAGGTTAGTTCCAACTTGACACCACCCAAAAAAATGACAGATACCAATAAGCTTCACTACCATTGAGTGACAGATAACAACTTGTTTGTTTTAATAGGATTTTAAATAGTTGACCACACAGATAGTATTTATTCAAGTATAAAATACCTATCATTTCTCATTATAAAAATTTTAAGTGTATTTAAAAATAAAGAAATTAAGATCCTGGCATTTATAGTAAATATGGACTAATGTATTCCAAAATTAAAACAATTATGCATCTTCATAAAATTCCTATTGAATTTAAAAATGAAAATTATAGAACAGTATCGCTCATAAACATAGATTTAAAAAATTATTTAAAACATCGACGAATAGAATCCAAAAGTATATCAAACAAGTAATTCATCAAAACCACGTGGGATTCATAACAGACATACAAAGAAAGTTCAGTATAAGAAAATAATCATATAATTCATCCAATTAACAAAGCAAAGAATAAAGACCATATATGTTTGTATCAATTAATACGGAAAGGTTTCTAACAAGACCCAAAACTCTTCCTGATTAAAACACTCAACAAAATAGCAATAGAAGAGAATTTCCTCACCATAGTGAAAAGTCTAAGTATATACCAAGGGCAAGCAAAATTCTCAGTGGAGAAAGACTACATGCATTTCCATTGTATATATGAATGAGAAAGGATGTCTGCTACTTAACAATAAAATGAATGTACTTGCTAGGGCAATAAGACAAGAGAAAGCAGTCAGAGGAACCCAAATAGGCAAATAGGTGTTAAAACTTTTGGTAGTTATACGCCCACAATGACAGTGTATACAAAAAAAAAAAAATACTCAACCAAAAACTGTTAAACTTAATAAACACTTTGGTAGAGTGCCAAGACACAAAATCAATATACAAAAATCAGCAAGAATTTTCTATAACAACAAAGAAAACATGAAAAGGAAACTAAAAAAATAATAGCACTTACAATAGCCAACTGTAAGAAGAAATAATTGATAGAAACCTAACTAGAGAAACATTAAAATTATTTAATAGAACTTCATAAAAAAGTTACAAGGTATTAATACAAGAAACAGTAAGACCTAACTTAATGGAAGAATATTTCCTGTTCATGCATAAGAAAACTCTATATAGTGAAAAGAACAATCCTACAGGGAGTAATCTATATGTTCAATGCAATTAAGGTGCAGATTCCAAATTCAACTTTCAAAGGGTAAAAAAC
>NW_006399759.1:27337944-27345649 GCF_000299155.1 Elephantulus edwardii | reverse complement strand
CAATATTTATGCGTTCCATTTCTTTTTTCACAATTTCTAATTTTCCTACATTCATGGTTCTCACATTCCATGTTCCAATTACTAGTGTCTGCTTACAACTGTTCCTCTTCCTTTGTATTTCCATGCTTGACAGTTCTACCTAGGTTGTCCTTTCTGTTCGTCTACGTGTACTGTGTTGTACATAAGGTTTTCAGAGGCCTGCCATTTCAGAAGTGGATGGCCAATCCTTCTTCCTAGTCTGTCTTAATCTGAATATTTAGACTTAGAGGAGTATCTGACAGACAGCAATTTGTGGGAGACTCTAATCCAAACACAGTTACCAAATTCATTTTTCAAGGAGATTGAAAAGGAAACTGTCAAGATTATTTGGAGAAGAAAGAGACCCTGAATAAGTAAAGCACTTCTGAAAAACAAAAATGAAGTGGAAGGCATAGGACTCCCTACCTCAAAACCTACTACACAGCAGTAGTAACCAAAATAGTGTGGTACTGGTACAATGAAAAGCACACAGACCAAAGGAACAGAATTGGCAACCCAGAAACTGACCCAGCGATCTATGGTCTACCGATATTCGAAAAGGAAATCAAACCTATAAAGTGGGGAAATGCTAACCTCTTCAACAAACAGTGCTGGCAAAACTCAATTCCTATCTGCAACATGTTGAAACAGGATCCACATGTCACACCATACACAAAAATAACTCAAGGTGGATCCAGACCTGGGAATAAAGCCCAAAACTGTAAAGTATATCTGAGACAAACTAGCATCAAGCTTAGACAGCTTACTCTAGCAAATGAGAGACTGCCAAATGCAGTCAGTAATGCACAATCCATGCAGGATAAAACTGATGATTATGTCCTTTTAAAGATTAAATCCCTGTACATATCAAAAACACTTTCCAATAGAGTAAAAAGAAAACCTGCTGATTGGGGAAAAAACATTTAGCAATACCATTTCAGACAAGGGTCTCATATAAAAAGTTTATAGAATCCTACTGGGTCTTTATAAGAAAAAGACTGATAACCATTACAAAATGAGCTAAAGACATGTAAAGACTTTTCACAGAGGATGACATTCGCATGGTCAACATACACACAAAGAAATGCTCAAAATCACTGGCAATAAAAGAGACGCAAATCAAAACCACAATGAGATACCACCTCACTCCAGTAGCAGCGGCAAAGTTTAACAGAACAAGTAATAAATGTTGGAGAGGATATGGAGAAATATGAACTCTTACATGCTATTGGTGGGATTGTAAAATGGTACAAAACACTATGGAAAGCAGTTTGGCATTTCCTCAGAAAGCTGAACACAGAAATTCCCTATGTCACAGCTATTCCACTGCTTAGAATACACCCCAATAGAATGAGAACTGAGGCACAAACAGAGACTTGTATACCAGTGTTTATAGTAGCATTATTCACCACTTAAGTACATGGAAACAGAAAAAATGTCCAACCACAACTGAATGGACTGAGAAATTAAGGTACATTCACATCATCAAATACTACATGGCATGCAGAAGCAATGATTTTATAAATCACTAGCAAATTTGGAAGGGACTGGGGAGCATTATGCTAAGTGAACTAACTTAGTCCCACAAGAAAAAATACTGTATTAGACTATCATATTGTAGAAATAGAAAGATAACGAATAAAACGTGTATGAGGATCTAAGGGGGGGAAGGTGGGAACAGAGAGGTAAGAATGGGCAGGGGAGGTAATCACAGGATCGTACAGTTTCTTGGGTGGAGGGAGGGGTGGGTTAAGGAAATGGGAAAGATCCAGTGTGAAAAACAATGTAACATAAACTTTGTAAGTAAATCAGTATAAACATAAAAATTTTATATTAAAAACATAAATCACAGGGGAGTCTAGAATGGATTATGCCGAATGAACTCAGTCTTATAAGGAAAAACACTGCATTAAGAAAAATACTATAAAAATGTAAGGATAACTAGTAAGATGTATAAATGTCAAAATGAGAAAGGAGAGGGAAACAGTAGAAAACAGAGGGGGAGAAGTCACTAGGATAGTAGAGTTTAGTAGCTGGATGAGGAATATTTAAGGTATACGAAAGATTCAACTTGAAAAGAATGCGTAATAATAGGCATAGCTCAATAGTAATTAATTATATAAAATAAAATGTATATGAATCATTGTATGAAACACAATATAAATGAAAGATTATATAAAACACAGTGT
Source organism: Elephantulus edwardii (assembly GCF_000299155.1). NCBI lineage: Eukaryota > Metazoa > Chordata > Mammalia > Macroscelidea > Macroscelididae > Elephantulus > Elephantulus edwardii. The sequence continues at coordinate 27,343,442 of NW_006399759.1, read as the reverse complement.
TCATATTTCCATCTAGAATATAAATGCATGTGTCTTGGGGAGAAAAAAAACAACATAATGTACGTGAATGAAATAAAATGTACACAAATTACTGCACGCAAACCAATTTTAAAAAACACATGCAAAATATTAATCAAACTGATAACTAAAGTTATGTTTAAGTTAAATGGTGTAATAGTCTTCAACTTATTAAAAAGGCTGAAAGACTTGTATGCATTCATATGGATGAATTTCTTACTAGCTGAAAAAGTGAACAAACAAGATATAGAAACACAGAAATAAACATTAAGGACTCATTAGAAATATAAGAAAGAACCTAATAGTAAAGCATTTTTGAAAAGGAGTGAGAAATAATGATGTCAATTAGAGGACTAAGGTGTGTCTGAGTCAGGCCATAGTTTTCCCAATCACTTGCTTATGCTTCGAGCAGTGTTGTTGGAGAAAAGCATGGTACATCCTATGGAATGACAAAAGGACAGATATGTTTTGGAGACAGTGGATCCTGAGTACACTTTGGAGGCAAGAATGATGAGGCTTTGCCTTACATACTCTGGGGCATGTTGCTAGGTGGGGCTAGTCCTTGGAGAAAAAAAGGTTGGTGAAGGAGAGAAAGACCTCAACCAGGTGGATTGACAGGGTGACTGGTGCAATGGGCTCTCGTGTGTCAGGAAGTGTAAGGATGACACAGATAAAATAGGATTCAGATCTTTTGTACAAAGGGTCATGGTGAGTCGTACTTGATTAAATGGCACCTAACAACAACAATGTACACTAAACTGATTTTTTTTTAAGTTGAGGAATAGAGATAGGAGAACTAGACGGAGGAAGAGCACCATAGAAGTAAATAGTCCTTATGTTATTCCACCCTAGCAATAAATAATAATTTCATCAATAAGAATACGTGCACTATTTTTTTTGTTCAATGTTAAATTTAAATATTTAAAGACAGTCGATTCACAGGCCACTTCAGTATGCTACTACCATATATACAGATGGTCATTCTTTTTTTTTAGATGATAAAATAAAGTAGAAATAAAGGATGTACTTGTTTTTTAGATGACCTCTGGGAAATACCTGACAAAAAGAATTAGGTCAAACACAAATCTAAACTTCAAAGGTTATTCTATTTGATGTTTTCATGATCTGAAATAGAAATACAATCCACTGGGGTAAATAAAGACCAAAAAAGATAACTACATAAAACAATTTTGTCAAGTTCAATTACAGTTTAAGAAAGTGTGATGCTGTTTGAAAGAAGAAATCAATGGGAAAATAAAGTTTCTTTAAACTTTTGGTAGGACTAAAAGAACTGTTAGTAACTTGGGGGTAAAGAAGAAAACTAAACTGCTACACACTATTTAAATCAAAACAACTTATAAATGAAACTCAAATTGAAATATAAATAATAAACTCATCAAAGTACTGAAAAATAGGGAGCTCTGGTGGCCTAGTGGCAAGGAGCTGCAACTACAATCCCAGAGGCACACGGTTCGAATCCACCAGATGCTCTGCCGGGGAAGGAGGGACAATCTCCTCCTGTACAAGTGAGATCTGATTTGATGGTACACTCACGCAAAAATAATAAAATAAAATAAAGAAATTTTTTTTAAAAGTACTGAAAAATAATATGATGAGTTATTCTTACGGTCTAGAAACAAAAACTATATAAGAACAACAATTATTTTTTAAACTTATAAATAGCAATTTGAACAAATTATATTGTCAAAAGTGAGTACCATATTTAAAACATTTAAGGTAAGTAAAACTCAAATGGACATGGTGACAAAAATGAAGCCGGAGATAGAATGATAGAATTTTGCACAATGACTTATTCATTGCAAATACATTTTATAAGAAACACAAACACAGGCTATAACATGGATTTCACCTGATGGTATGCATAGGAATCAGATGGATCACATGTGTGGAAAGAATTGCTGAAGAAGCTCAATATCAGCTGTGAAAACTAGGTCAGGTGCTGATTGTGGAACAGACCGCCAACTACTCATATGCAAGTTCAAGCTGAAGCTGAGGAAAATTAAATCAAGTCCACAAGAACCAAAATTTGACCTTGAGTCCATCCCACCTGAATTTCAAAACCTTCTCAGGGAACAGGTTTGAGGCCTTGGACATTAATCAGCGAAGACCGGATGAGCTGTAAGAGGTTATCAAGAATATCATCCAGGAAGCATGCAAAAAGTCATTACAAAGACAGAGGAGGAGGAAAAACCAAGACGGATGTCAAAAGAAACTCTAAATACTGCATTGGAGTGCCAAGAAGCCAAAGCAAAGGGAAGAAATTAAGATATTAAGGAGCTGAACAGAAGATTTCAAAGGGCAGCATGGGAACACAAAGTATTACAATGAAATGTGCAAGGAGTTAGAGTCAGAAAATCAAAAGTGCTGGACTCACTCAGTATTTCTTAAGCTGAAGGAACTGAAGAACAAATTCAAACCTTGACCTGTAATACTTAAGCATGCGTTGCACAGAATATTAAATGATGCAGGAAGCATTAAAAGAAGATGGAAAGAGTATACAGAGTTGTTGCACCAAAAGGAATTGGTGGACACAGAAGAATTTCATGAAACAATATATGAACAAAAGCCTATGGTGATGAAGGACGAAGTTCAAGCTGCTCTGAAAGAACTGGCAAAAAAAACAAAGCCCAAGTAATTGACGGCATACTGTTGACATATTTCAACAAACAGATGCTGCCTTGGATGTGGTCACCAAGTTGTGCCAAGAAATCTGGAGGACAACCACCTGGCCTACTGACAGTAAGAAATATATATTTGTTCTCATTCCAAAGAGTGTGGAAATTATTGAACAATATCATTGATATCATATACAAGCAAGATTCTGCTCAAGAGCCTCCAAAAATGACGGGAACAGCACACCAAAAGGGAACTGCCTGAAGTGCAGGCTGGATTTAGAAGAGGCAATGGCACTAGGGATATGATAATTGATGTAAAATAGATCTTGGCCAAAGCAGAGAGCACCAGAGGAAAGTCTATCTGTGTTTATTGGCTATGCAAAGGCATTTGACTGTATGGATCACAACAAACTGTGGCTGACTCTGAGAAAAATGGGAATCCAAGAACATTAGATTGTGTTTATGCGAAACGTATACTTGGACCAAGAGGCAGTAATCAGAACTATAAGCAAGGAAACACTGTGTGGTTCAAAATTGGGAAGAGTATGCATCATGAATGTGTCCTATCACCATATCTTTTTCAATCTATATGCAGAACAGATTATCCGGGAGGCTGGCTCTATGAGAAGTGTGTCATCAGGATTGGAGGTAGACTTATCAACAATCTAACCTGCATTATAAAGATGACACAACCCTGCTTGCTGAAACTGAGGAGGACATGAAGTGCTTGCTTTGGAGGATCAAGGACTTCAGCCTTGAACATGGATTGAAGCTCAACAGCAAGAAAACAAAGATTCTCACCTCTGGACCAACTGGCAGCATCATGATGGATGTTTAAGAGACTGAGATTGTTGACAGCTTCATTTTGCTAGGTTCTACAATTAACACTCTCGGCACCGGCAGCCAGAAATACAAGAGACAAATTGAATTGGGAAAGTTTGCTCTCAGAGACCTCTGCAAGGTACTGAGACGCAACAACGTCAGTCTGGAGACTCAGGTGTGCCTGATATACATCATGGTCTTTGTAATCACTTGTTATGCATCAGAGAGCTGGACAATGACTAGGGATGACAGAAGGAGAGTTGACGCCTTTAAGGTAGGAGAACAAACCAATTCATCCTGGAGAGGGTGAAGCCAGGCGGCTCCTTGGAGGCAAGGATTCTGAAGTTTTGTCTGACATAATTTGGACATGTTGCAAGGCGGGATCAGTCCTTGGGGAGGGACATCATTCTTGGGAGGGTGAAAGGAGAGAAATACCCTTGATGATATGGATTGATTCTGTCACTGGGGTAATGGGAATAGGTGGGTCAAAGATAATAAGATTGGTAAGATATAGAGCAGAGTTTAGGGCTCTTGTACATAGGGTTGCTATGAGTCACAAGGGACACGAAGGCACAATACAACAACAAAACTCAAATGTTTCTTATTAAAAACTCTTAATAATCAGTAGTGAAACGGTGAAAAATCGAGAAGAAAAATAAATCTAGGAATGAGTTTCTAAAGAACAAGTGCAAAAGTAGATGTTCAATTTGCAAATGTTAGGAAGATTGACAGTGTAAAAAGGAATACGATGAAACCTATTTACTGGTGATAAACTATCAAGTCATAAATATTAGCATATCTTTATGGACTTTAACCATTTAATTCTAGAGATCTCTTCTGGTCAATAGTAAGGAGCTGCACTGCAACCTCAAAAGCACAAATCCACCAGTTACTTCATGAGATAAAGATGAGAAATCATCTGCAGTATGATTAAACTGTCTCTGAAAACTTGTTACAGGGTCAGCTGAGTTGGTTCCAATTCAACAGCACATAATGAAAACAACCCTTTGACTCAGCAATTCCTCCTCACAATTTTATACAATACATATAGTTCTAATACTTTGCATATCTGCTATTTATAATAACTCGATGAAATGGGTCATATTATGCTTATTTTAAAAAGAATCTGAGGCACTAACAACTCAGTCAAGGTCATGTGGAGGTTAGCTGACCAAGGTTGAACTGTTTACATGAAGGCATGTGCCTCTAAAGGCTATATTCCAAAATCTTACACTTCACTGAATTTTGTGCAATGAAATTAGAGAAACTCAAAGCTAATTAAAATCACAGTAAAAAAAAAAAACCAATCAAAACTGTTGTTATTGTTGCTGTAATGTGCCGTCGAGTCGTTTGCGACTCATAGTGACCCTATGTACAACAACCCTAAACCCTGCTCTATCCTGTGCCAATCTCATTGACTCTGACACACCCATCCCGATTACCCAAGTCACTGAATCAATCCACCTCATAGAGGGTCTTCCCATCCTGCGCTGTCCCTCAACTCTGCCCAGCATGATGTCCTTCCCTAAAGACCTTTCTCTCCTTACAAAATGTCCAAAGTATGTCAGACGAAGCCCCAGAATCCTTGCCTCCAAGGAGCAGCCTGGTTTAACACCCTCTACGATGAATCTGTTTGTTTTCTTGGCAGTCCATGGTACATTCAATACTCTGCTACAGCACCACAGCTCAAAGGCATCAATTCTCCTTCTATTCTCCCTAGTCATTGTCCAACTCTCTGATGCATAACAAGCGAATGGAAAGACCATGTCCTGTATCAGGCGCACCTTAGTCTCCAGAGAGACACCGTTGCTCTTAAGTGCTTTAGAGAGGATCCTAAGCGCAGACTTTCCCATCTCAATAGGTTTTTTTGATTTCCTGGCTACTGGGGCCAAGAGTGTTGACCGTAGAGGCAAGCAAACTGAAGCTGTGAACAATCTCAATCTCTTCACCATCCATCCTGATGCTACCGATTAGTCCAGTGGTGAGAATCTTTGTCTTCTTGACATTGAGCCTCAGTCCATA
>NW_006399759.1:27331048-27336459 GCF_000299155.1 Elephantulus edwardii | reverse complement strand
TTTTTTCCACAGATGTAGTCGATCTGATTCCTATGCATACCATCAGATGAAATCCATGTGTATACTCTACGTTTATTTCTCTTAAAAAACGTATTTGCAATTAATAAGTCATTGATTGTGCAAAATTAAATCATTCTATCTCTAGCTTCATTTCTGTCCTGTCACTGAAAAATACTGATTAAAAATTATACAATAAAGAAGATCTGTATTTGCAAAGAAGCAGTTGAAAAAGACAGTAAAAACAAATGAAAACAATATTTTATCTTTGTAAAAGTACACACATAAATGCTGGAGAAAGATGATGTTATGTACTTCTAGAAAGATTTACAGCCTTCAAAAGCCTAGGGAGCAATTACACTCTGTCCTAAAGGGTAGCAAGAAATCAAAATCACCTCCATGAGAATGGGTCTGGTTGTTACTGTTTGTTTGATTTAATGTAACAATTTCAGAAAAAGTAGGCTCAAAATATCTAATTTCATTTAAATAAATGGACAATTCAGTCATAAATGCAGAATGTTTAAAAGTGTTACTTAAAATTTTGAAAATATATAATAAAAAGAAAATGTTCGGTATTGAGAAATGGGATGCGGTAACAAAAATCGAATAAGTAACTTGCCAGGAATCATTTTAGACAAAAAAGAATTCTAGCTTTCTTTAAAAAGTCAGAGATTATATATGAAAGTCAAGCCTTAAGTAAAATTGCCCTTTGTCTTGTGAAGAAAAATAATTTATAAGAGAAAACGAAACATCTTTTTCCTAAAAGTAATTTTGTTCTTTATCTCCTCACAAAGAAAAGTACAGCAGAGTCCTACAAAGATGTCAGACAAAGGAAAAAAAACCAAACCAGGTCTGCTTTTTAGTGTCTTAATTTAATCGTACAAGACAGGGAAGGGCTCAGTGCCCCTGTTCATAGGGTTTCTATGAGTTTTGGCTGTCTTAGAGACATGCACAACAACAGTGCATGCAATTACTGATGCACCGCAGCCCTACTGGACACAGCAGAAGCGCTATACAGGGTTTCCTGGGCTGGAATCTTTAAAGTTCAGCTTCTCAGATTATTTGTTGGCATGCAGACTGAATAGGTACGAAGAGAGCCTACAATACTGGAGCACTCTCTTCCCAATTCCAAACCATTCAGGGCTCCCCTGCTCTGTTCGCACTACAGTCTCCTGGTCTGGGTATAGGTTCCACATGAGCACAATCAAGGGCTCTGGGATTTCCATTCTTCTCAATACAGCCACAACCGGTCATGATCCACACAGTGAAGTGACAAGAGTAGTGATGTCAGTTTGAAGAGTAAGGTACAACTGATTCAGGCCATAGTCTTTATAATTACTAGATATGCATATATTTTGTTCCATTCCAAAGGAGGGTGACCCAACAGAGAGTGGAAACTATACAACGATATCATTTATTTCACATGCAAGCAAGATTTTATTGAAGATTATCCAAACACGACTGGAACAGCACATCAGCAGAGAACTGCCAGAAGTCCAGGCTGGGTTTAAAAGGAGTCGTGGTACTAGGGATATTGTAGCTGATGTTAGATGGATCTTAGCTGAAAGCAGGGAATACCAGAGGAATGTCTATCTGTGTTTCATTGATTATGCAAAGGCATTGGACTGCATGGATCATAACAAACTGTGGCTGACTCTGAGAAGAATGGGAATCCCAGAACACTTGATCGTTCTAATGAGAAACCTATACTTGGACCGAGAGGCAGTCAACACAACACAGCAAGGAAACACTGCACGGTTCAAAATTGGGAAAGGCGTACACCAGGGATGTGTCCTATCTCCATACCTTTTCAACCTGTATGCCGAACAGATTACCGGAGTGGCTGGGCTCTATGAGGAGAAGTGTGGTGTCAGGATTGGTGGAAGATCTATAAAAATCTGTGTTATGCAGATGACACAACCCTGCTTGCTGAAACTGAGGAGGACCTGAAATGTTTGCTGCAGAGGGTCAAGGACTGCAGCCTTCAGTATGGATTGAAGCTCAATGTCAAGAAGACAAAGATTCTCACCAGTGGACCAACTGGCAGCATCAGGATGGATAGTGAAGAGATTGAGACTGTTAACAACTTTAGTCTGCTTGGCTCCGCGGTAAACACTCTTGGCACCAGCAGCCAGGAAATTAAAAAAAGTATTGCGATGGGAAAGTCCACTGTTAGGGACCTCTCCAGGGTACTGAAGAGCAATTGTGTCACTCTGGAGACTAAGGTACATCTGATACAGGCTATGGTTTGTAATCACTTGTTATGCATCAGACAGCTGGCCAATGACTAGGGAGGAAAGAAGGAGAATTGATGCTTTTGAGCTGTGGTGCTGGAGAAGAGTATTGATTGTACCATGGACTGACAAGACAACAAACAGATTCATCCTGGAGAGGGTTAAACCAGGCTACTCCTTGGAGGCAAGGATTCTGTGGCTTTGTCTGACATACTTTGGGCATGTTGTAAGGAGGGCGAGGTCCTTGGGGAGGGACATTTTGCTTGGGAGGTTGGAGGCACGGCGCAGAAGGGGAAGACCTTCTATGAGGTGGATTGATTCAGTGACTGGGGAAATTGGGATGGTTGTGTCAAAGGCAGTGAGATTGGCACAGGATAGAGCAGGGTTGAGGGCTGTTGTCCACAGGGTCGCTATAAGTCGCAAGCAACTCGACGACACATAACAACAACAACATGCATCCAAGACCTGGACAATGAATAAGGATGACAGAAAAAGAATGGACACCTTTGAGCTGTGGTGACAGAGAAGAGCACTGAACATCCCATGGACAGCCAAGAGATCAAATACAGATGTCTTGGGGATGGTACAGCTGGAGTGTTCCTTGGAGGCAAGAACAATGAGGCTTCACTCACATATTTCAGGCATGTTGCTAGGAGGTGCTATTCCATGGAGAACGACATGATGCTGGAAAGGGTGGAGGTGAGAGGAGGAGAGGAAGACCCTCAACGAGGTGGTATGACATAGTGACGGCTACAATGGGCTCTTGTGTGTCAGGAAGTGTGAGGCTAGCACAGGACAAAACAGGGTTCAGATATTTTCCTCACAGGGTCACTAGGAGTCATGCTCAACTAGACAGCACTTAATAACAACAAATCCTTAAAGAGGGGTCTCTGGTGGTTTAGTGGTAAGGAGATGCATGCTAACCTAAAGGCACACAGTTCCAATGCACTAGCAATTCCACAAGAGAAAAAGGGGTCAGGTCCTCGTGTGAGTTTTACTGACTTGGAAAACTCACTGGAGCGTCAGCTATTAATTGGTGCTGACCAACTGGAAGGTACACAACAGTCCTTATAGGAGCACAGTGCCAGGACTTCCCTCAATGAAGCTGCTGGTTAGTTCAAATCTCAAATCTTTTAACTAATAGCAAATGTCTTATCACTGAGCTACAAGGATTCTTTATGAAATGGAATACATGTAAATTAAAAACAAATTGGGTAATACCAAGTGATAAGAAAAGCATATTGGTCAAAGAGCATGTGAAAGAAAATTCAAAAAAGATAAAATATTAAATATTTTTAACTTTTGGAACTTTGAATCAGTAAGGTTATGTTTCTGAAGATTTTATGGTTCATCAGTATGGCAGTGACTACCACATTCCTTTAGATCAATTTTTATTGAACTTTTAATTTTATACAAGTTAACGTCATAAAAACTAATTTTAATTCTTGAAGAAAGTTTGCTAGAAAATTGTGATTTTGTATTCCTAAATATAAGCATTCAGATCATCGGACACATTTTGTTTAGGCTTAAACAAGACTGGACTAAAATAGCAGCATAACAAGCTAAGGAGGAACCATGAAACCTAGAAGAACTTTTTTCAGGTTCTTTAAATATTGAGAGAAATCTTGCAAAAAAGAAAGACAGCACCCTAATGTGGTTTTCAGAGCCTGAATTTCCAGACTATCTTCAGAAACTCTTCTACCAGAAAAGACATCTAATCTTACAGAAAGCAGCAAGAATGATAGAAAAAACCTAATGGACAGAAGTTAGGGGCAAATTGATAAATATCTAGAATTGGTTTTTTTCTATATTTACACAATAATGATTGTGTTCTATAATTTAATCAGTACTCGTGAAATCACTTTGCAAAGGAAAGGACAAAAGCAACAACTGAGTCAAGCATGTATTCTAACTTCCCTCTCCCTCCCATAAGAGAAAACAGTTACTCTACCTGGCTAGATCCATGCAGCTATCAGTGAGGTTGGTGGAAGAATTGAAATACTCTCTGCTGGCAGCCAAAACCAAGTCAATACTTTTTTCATAACTGACCCTGTACTGGGTTTTCCCTTTATGGGGTATACTAGTTGGTGGATTTATTGAGCCGGCAGTGCAATGCATCATCTGCCCGGCCAGGTGGATATTTTCAAGGTGACTGGAGCACAAAAGGCTTTCAGTAAATACCTGAGAAAAAGAAGAAACTGGAATTAGTGCTAAACAGAAATGTTTGGTTCAATCTTGAACAAAATAAAAGCTCTGAAAATAATTTTTTAAAAGATTGCTAAAAATACAGTCTATCCTCATTATTCATAAACTCCATACTTGTGAATTTTTCTACTAGTGAAAATGTGTAACCTCTAAACCAGCATCTGTAGTGTTTTCACTGTTGTGAAACAGGTTTAAAATGGATAAAAATACAAGTCAGCTGCACAGTCCCAATTATGATTTAACAAGGCAATATTCTAGATTTTTTAGCTTTGTACTGTAAACAAGGACCCTTTTCACAGTCTCTTTAGTGCCACATTTTCACACTTTTGTGCTTTTTGTTGGTAAGTTTGAGTTTAAAAGTGCCTTTCAAGCACATTACTGAAATGTTGGATATTGTTTCCCAAATGTAAGAAGACTTTAGTATGTCCTTCAGAGAAAATAAATGTGTTAAATAAGTTTCTTTCAAACACAGTACTGTTTACATGAGTACAATGTTTATGAACCAACAATACATAATACATTAAATAAGATTTCATTAAGCAGAAATACACATTAAATAAGATGTATTGATCAGCAGATAAAAATGTTGCAGCTAGAGTCTCATAGGAATCTAGTCTCTTATTTCTCCTGGAGGAATGACTTTATATTCACTAATGTAGTGTTGCTGGAAATTTAATAGGATCTCTCATGGCTTATGCCTTACCTATTGCACTGAAAATAGGTTTACAATCTGAAACTAGATGGATGGTTGTGATGACTTATTCAATTCAACAGGCTTTGGGATTAAATAATCTGGAACTACAACAAATAACAATAATCAATTATATATCCACCCTAGAAGTAGTGGTTGCCCAACACTGAAAAGTACTAAATATCAGCTGTATATACATAAATAGAAATTGTTTATACTTTAAGCTGCCTAAGTTGTGTTTTAGAAATTTCACCTAAATTGAAAATTTTTTTAAAACCATTCTT
>NW_006399759.1:27313929-27330907 GCF_000299155.1 Elephantulus edwardii | reverse complement strand
GGGGTAGGTGTGTCAGACAATGAGGTTGGCTTAGAGCAGGATTCAGAGTTGTTGTACACAGGGTCACTATGAGTCACAGGCAACTTGACGGCACAAAACAACAACAACTACATAATGAATCATCAGTCATCTAAAGTTGCTATTAATTAACATCATCTATTAGACATACTGCACCACACTCAACAGGGTATGTGCCTACTGAACTGTTTAACTACTCTATTGAAAGAAGAGGAGAAACAAAAACTCTTACTTACTTAAAGTGCCTTGCCAGGTTTTTAAAGCTATAAATCTCTATGAGAGCAGACTCTCATCTCTTTCCCTTAGATCATCTGGTGGATGCAAATTACCAATCTTGCTGTGCATCTCTTATTCTGGACTGTCGTCATACAAATAATGCCTAATTATGTATTCCTTTTAAATAGCTCTTTCCTTCATCACTTCCAATGCAGTGTTCATTATTTATCCCCTCTTTTCTTAGTTTCTCCCCAACATTCATGTCATTCCTGTTTTATAACACTGACACAGTGATGTTATACAGTATTTGTCCTTTTGTAACTGAGATATTTTACTCAGCAGAGTGAACAAGGGGGAGGGAGATGAAAGGAGGAAATTATCCAATAATGAATGGATTTTTTTTTAAGTGAAATGGAGGTGAGGGATTCTGGAGGAAAATGTGTAACAATCAATGAATGAAAATCCAACTTTTCTGCATATGTCATTAAAATCACAATTAAAAAAATAATTATCAATCTTTTGGTTAGCAATGTAACCAGGGCTTCCCCATCATAAGACAACTATCAAAAAAAGAAATTCTGATAAACGTCGATAGTTGTAGAGGGGCTTTAGGCCTTTTGTTCATAGGGTCATGATGAGTCGTGCTCAACTTGAAGGCAATCAACAACAACAACATACAAAATTTCAAAAGTATTTAAAGGATCAGAATTCAGTCTTTAATTGACTAGCTATAAAAGTTACAGTTTTACCTAGTCATTAATATCACAATACATCATTAGCATTACATTTTTTTTCAAGATGCAAATTTAAAACTATTTATACAAAAGAGCCATTAATATAAGATATTGATGCAAAGCAATACTGTATTCTATCTATGCTTGGAAAAGTAGAGGGACATCACAGGAGAGGAAGACCCCAGCTGAGACGGACTGATACAGTAACCAGGGCAATGGGGATAGGTGTGTTAAGAGTCAGTGTGATTGGCTCAAGTCAAAGCAGACTTCAGAGCTACTGTACAAAGGGTTGCTATGAGTCACTGGCAACTTGATGACACATAACAACATGCAACTAACAGCACTAAACAATTAAAATGAATTCTATAAATGAAATATATATACTCATCAGAGGAAAGTATTCTTTTAAACTTATACTGAAAAAAGTTATATATTACTAGTAGGCTAATAATAGTAAAATATGATTAACACAAGAACTTCTCCAAGAATGCTTATTCCTATAAGTCCAGTGGAAAATAGCAAAGAAGATAGGATAGAAATAGGTCCAATATATGAAAAAAAGAAAATTTTATGGAGAAGCCTGAGTTTCCATGCAATGAATAAGATCATCCAATCATTTCAAGGCTTCTATTATTTTTTGCACCCAGGCTTTCTGGGAATGCACAGTTAGTTATGTCTATTACTTGAAATACCTGACAAGGATCAAGTATAAAACAAGAGATTGTGGCAAGAGCAAGCTATCAATGAGGAATCTGAATTATTTATATATGGCAGTTAAATTGGCTTGCTCTCAGTCTTTTACAAATGACTTATCTAGGACCTTTTCCACATTCCTTTGGTTCATACAAATACACCATAGTCAATATCTAATATTTAAATTCCAGTTCACTAAATGTAAAAGGGTTTGCTAAAATGAATTCTACAGATTCCTGCTTTATTAAGTAGCAGATTTATTTCTCTAATATTTTCACAATTAGTCTCTTAAGCTTTCAAATTATCTTCCAAGGATAACAAAAGTTAATGGCCAAAAGTCAGTAAGACAAAAAAACCTAAAAGTTACTAAAAATAATGCTTAAAACTTAAAGTTTATTCCATTTCAATTCAATTTACTATCTTCGAGAACATTTCATAAATTTCATAATAGGCTTTCAAAGGTTTTCTTGAAAGATAGGTTGATGACTAGATGTCAATATATCAATTCTTAATAAAAATGCTATTTTTATATAAATATGTTAAATTGTTAGGAATAGATTAAGGTCCAGAGAATCATATTAAAGTATAATATGTTTACTGTCAGTTTTGTAATAAAACCAGGAACAAAAAAAACCCACAAACCAAAATAATGCTATTCCACTTAAAAATAATGCTTCAGACATACTGATGACAGTTTTATTTTGTACTTCATGCAAATAAAGATCCTTTTCTCTTGAAATGGGATTTCAAGTGTCACTTTAGATCCAAAATGGAAATTTACTGGCAGTTACACATCATTAAGACTAAAATAATCCAAATGAATACCATACAAGTGTTTTATAAAATTATCCATTTCTAACTTGCCTATATTGTTCTTAAGCTAAAAATCATCTATAATGAACATACTACAAATTTAACCAAACAACTATTTTTAAAATTCTCATCAATAAGTCATACTTTAAGGTAGACTTGAAAATTACAAGCTACATTGTTTATGAGTTTGCATACAGCTTATTTTAAAAAATACTGACATGAAAAGTATCTTTGAAGACTGCATCAAAATAAAAAGGGTTAAAATTATATTATTTTTCATGAAAATTATGAGTAATTTATTGGTAGTTAACAGTCATGTCTTAACTATCCTTTATGTTTCAGACACATTATGCACTAAGAGGATATGAACTTGGTAAGATATGACTATCTAGGAGTTCATGACCAAGTGGAAGGAAACACAAAACAAGTTAACGGCATAATAAAGAAAGTTTAAAAAGTGGTAAGCTGCATTTCAATGTAAAGACATATCATAAGCTGAGTCCTTTAATAAGACCAGAAAAGAGACCATGATATCCCACAAAGTCATGGAAATATGAAATTGAATGATGTGCATAACTCTGATGAAGCCAGAGCACATGGTTCATAAGAAGAATGACAAAAACTGAAGGGACACGAAGAGTGAAATCTGCTCTGGATTTCTATGTCGTGCTACAATTAATAAATTCGTCTTATTAACAATTACATCCAATTATCAATAATACATAACAAACAACAAATTTTAAGGAGAGCATGATGTGAAATTTCAAAAATGTGTGTCATCTTCTGAATTGGAATTATCAAGAAACATATACCAGAGCACGGAGATAAGTGATTGGACTAGAGCACTTTGGAGAAGGTAAATTAGCACTAGGAGTAGTACAGTTCAACAAAGATGACAGTATGAATGCAAATAGCATTTCCAGGCATATTTAATAAGTTTCAGTAACCATCAAAACTATGGAAACAAACAAAAAAAGAGTCAAGTAAAAAACTAGCTGAAGATTAACACCCAAACTAGATAAAACTGCAATGAATGTGAATAAAGTATACATGAGACTGGATATGAAAGTATTCAAATTATAAAGTACTCAATAATAACCAGCTATTATCTAATAATATTATATAGAAGATTATGGCACCTTTAGTCCAATGTCCAACAAACAAATTGTAACTAACAAACTTTGTAAATTAAAAGGAAATAAATTACATATGTACACAGAGAGTTTACCTCATAGCAAACATCAGAATGTAGGCATGTGTAAACATTCTGCTGCATCACTAACATGTCTTGGAGGAGTGTTCGCCAATGAGATTCACTGACAGGAGGTTGCCTGGGGGTGGAGGAGAGAACGAGGGAAAAAAGTATTCATGAAATTTCTATTTAATTGGATAGATATAAATAAAATTTGTGCCAGCATCTTAATGCTATGTGAACTCTCAAATGGTATATCTCGTAGGAATTTCCAATATCAGAAAAAAAACAACCTGAAATACAAATGCTGTGAGGTGCTGCTGAGTAAGCACGACTCCTAGAGACCCTAGGGCCAACAAATCTGAATCCAGTCCTATCCTGTGCCATCTGTATCATCTCTGATACACTTGAGCCCACTGCGGCAGTCACTGTGTCAATCTACCTGGTTGAGAGTCTTCTCTTTTGCTGTCTTTCCACCTTTCAAAGTATGATGTCCTCTTCAAGGAACAGCCTCTCCTAGTCATATGTCAAAAGCGAGAGAAAGCTTTATCATCCATGTCTCCACGGAGCACTCTAGGTTCACCCTTTCCAAGACACATATCTTCTTTTGACAGTCCATGGGATGTTCAGTATGCTTCTCCAACATCACAGTTAAAAGGCATCAATTTTTTTTTTTATCATCCTAATTAATTATCTAGCTCTCAACAGCATAGCAAGTAACTGAAAAAACTATGGCCAGAGTCAGGCACTCCCTACTCCTCAAAGTAACAGAACTGCTCCTCAATAATCTGGAGAGACCTCTAACTACAGACTTTCCCAATGCAATACGTCTCCTGATCTCCTGACAGTGGATCCAAGGAAGAAGAAGGCACTGACAATTTCAATCTTTTCTCCAACTATCAGTCCACCAGTGAGAATTTCTGTTTTCTTGATGTAGAGATGCAATCCGCATTGAAGGCTGCAGTGCTTACTCTTCTGCAGCAAGTGCTTCAAGTCATCCTAATATTTAGCAAGCAAAGCTGTTGTCATTGGCATAACACAGGTTTCTGGTAAGTCTTCCTCCAATCCTGTTGCCTTAATTATCTAGTTTGCTAGACTACTAGAAAATATCACAAGTGGATGGTTTTTATAAACTTTTTTTTTCTTTTTCTCACAGTTCAGGAGGCCTCTTGCTGAAGAGAAAGGCTTTCTCTCCCTGTTGATTCTAGAGAAAAAAGCTCTTCTGACCTTTTCTAGTCTTGATGCAACTTGGCATTACTTTCTTTCCCAATTTCCATTTGTCTTGTATGCTTTTAAAATCTTTTTTATTTCGCAATAGAAATTGACTCGAGACATATCCTGTATCAATTCTGTCCCATTACCAAACAAAGACAATACAGTCCCAAATGGGAATATAATCACAGGCACAGAAGATATACAATGCATATTCTGTAGGACAGAGTTTGATCTATAACAGAAAAAAAAAAAAGATGGGAAGTTATACTCCAGAACTAGTGATGATGCTAAAAGCCTTTTTTTCTGTCACAGGTTACTAGACACAAAGGTAGAATACTATGTACCATCAACTCAGAACTGACCCACAGCTGCCCTTCCAGTTAGTTTTTAGAGGCAGTAAACTACACAAGAGAAGACTAACCATCTTTCTACCGCAAAGCAGCTGTTGGATTTGAACTACATTTCTTTGTGTTGGCAATACAGTTACCTACCACTAGGCCACTAGAACTCTCTAAAGCTGGGTTGCATATGCTGTATGAGTCAGAACCAACTCATAGCTAACTCTCCATCAGGTTCTCAAAGGCAGTATATGACACAGGAGGAGATAACAAAGATAAATAGCTATTTCTAATGCACGTTAAGACAAAATACATATGATAAAATAAAAAAAGCACTTGACTGGAGAAATCATTTCAAATTCCATCTTTATCACTCCCTCACTCTCATAAGGCATCTCTTAACTTCAAATAAACAGACTCCTAACCAATCACAGTTATATTTGGCATCAGTTTATAGATCAAGACTACCATCTGTCACCAGGGCAACATCAGTTGTTTCTGTAGCAGTCCATAAGCACGGAGTGCACTAAGCATTCCAGGATGTGTCTTCTTCCCGGGTAATAGTTTAAGCACAAGGAGACAGAATCACAAAGTGTAGGTGCAAGAATTGCCTTACTTCGTTTATGTAGAAGCTTCATGTCCTATGGTAGCATAAATTTCCAGGTCCTCTCAAGGGGCTTGCTAGTCATCACACTCCGTAAAGTTTAAGTTCAAAGTCTATAGTACCTATCAAGTGTTTCTAGTTCCTTTATACATCCTCTAGGCCTGATTCAATTTGCAAATCAGAGGCCATTTTTACAAAAGCAGTTAAGCCTAATAAATTGGGTGATCAAATACCATTTCATATTAAATTTCAAGGTTACAAAGCTAAGAGAGCAATGGATTCCATTCTCTTAAAGCTGTAGAAAGGATTTTGTTAATATTTTCCTTGACATTAACATATTAGGTGGTTAATCACGAGTAAGTTATTTAGTATTTGTGAAGTTGATATTTCATCTGCATTGTCCTGTAAAATGCTTGCCTGTCAGACACTTTTCTAAATCTGAACATTCAGACTAAGACAGACTAGGAAGAAGGACTGGCCATCCAATTCCGAAATAGCAGGGCTTTGTAAACTTTATATATAACAGAACACACTTAGACTAGCATATAGGACAACAGATGTGGAACTTTCAAGTATGGAAATAGTAAGGAGGAGGAAAAGTTGTAAGCAGACACTAGTGGTTAGAACATGGAATGTAAGAACCATGAATGCGGGAAAGTTGGACATTTTTAAAGAAGAAATGGAATGCATCAATATTGACATACTAGGTATTGGCGAGATGGGATGGACTGGCATGGGAAATTTTGAATCAGGCGATCATATGATCCACTATGCTGGAGATGAAAAGGTGAGGAAAATGGGGCTGTTTTCATAGTTAAAAAAGTAACTTTCGATGTGTCTTGAAATATAATATTGTGAGTGACAGGATAATATCCAAACGTACACAAGGAAGTCCAGTAAATACAACTATCAATTCAAATATATGCACCAATAACCAGAGCCAAAGAAGAGGAAACCGATTATTTCTACCAATTTTTGCAGTCAGAGATCGATCAAACATGCAATCAAGATGCAATAATAGTGATGGGTGACTGGAATGCAAAAGTTGGGAACAGAAAAGAAGGATCAGCAGTTAGAAAGCATGGACTTGGTGACAGAAATGAAGCTGGAGATAGGATGACAGAATTTTGCACAGTCAACAGTTTATTCGTTGCAAATACATTTTACAAGAAACATAAACCCAGGCTATACACATGGATTTCACCTGATGGTATGCATAGGAATCAGATAACATCTGCGGAAAGAACCACAGGAGCAGCTCAATATCAGCTGTGAAAACTAGGCCTGGTGCTGACTGTGGAACAGACCACCAACTACTCATATGCAAGTTTAAGCTGAAGCTAAGGAAAGTGAAATCAAGCCCACAGGAACCAAAATATGACCTTGAGGCTATCCCACCTGAATTTCAGAACCATCTCAGGAACAGGTTTGAGGCCTTGAACACTAATGAGAGAAGACCAGATGAGTTATAGGAAGATATCAAGAATATCATCCAGGAAGAGTGCAAAAGGTCATTGTAAAGATGGAGGAGGAAGAAAAGACCAAAATGGGTGTCAGAAGAGACTCTGAATATGGCACTGGAGTGCCGAGAAGCCAAAGCAGAAGGAAGAAATCAAGATATTGTGCAAAGAGCTAGATTCAGAAAATCAAAGGGGCCAGACTCAGCATTTCTTAAACTTAAGGAACTGAAGAGGAAATTCAAGCCTCGAGTTGCAATACTGAAGGATGGTTTGGGCAAAATATTGAATGATCCTGCAAGGATTAAAAGAAGATAAAAGGAGTATACAGAATCATTATACCAAAAAGAATTGGCAAACACAGAAGAATTTAATGAAACAACATATAAACAAAAGCCTATGGTGATGAAGGAAGAAGTTCAGACTGCTTTCAAAGAATTGACTAAGAATATAGCACAAGGAATTGATGGTATACCAATTGACATATTTCAACTAACAGATGCTGCCCTAGATGTGCTCACCAAGTTGTGCCAAGAAATCTGGTGAACAACCACATGGCCAACTGACTGGAAGAGATCTACATTTGTTCCTATTCCAAAGAAAGGTTATCCCACAGACTGTGGAAATTATTGAACAATATCATTAATGTCACATGCTAGCAAGATTTTGCTGAAGATTATCTAAAAATGCCTGGAACACCACATCAACAGAGAACTACCAGAAGTGCAGGCTGGATCTAGATGGGGCCTTGGTACTAGGGATATTGTAGCTAAAGTTAGATGGATCTTGGCTAAAAGCAAGGAGTATCAGAAGAATGTCTATCTTTGTTTCATAGATCATGCAAAGGCATTTGACTGTGTGGATAGTAACAAACTAGATAACTCTCAGAAGAATGGGAATCCCAGAACACTTGATTGTGCTAATGTGAAACCTATACTTGGACCAGGAGGCAGTCATCAGAACAGAGCAGGAAAACACTGCATAGTTCAACACTGGGAAGAGTGCACACCAGGGCTGTATCCTTTCGCCACACCTTTTCAATCTTTATACAGAATAGGTTATCCGGGAGGCTTGACTCTATGAGCAGAAGTGTGGCATCAGGATTGAATCATCAAGAATCTACATTATGCAGATGGTACAACCTTGCTTTCTGAAACTGAAGAGGACCTGAAGCTTTTGCTGTGGAAGGTCAGGGACTGCAGTCTTCAGTATAGATTGACTCAATACCAAGAAAACAAAGATTCTCACCACTGGGCCAATTGGCAGTGTCATAATAGATGGTGAAGAGATTGAGATTGTTCACAGTTTTGGCTTGCTTGGATCCACAGTCAAGACTCTTGGCGCCAGCAGCCAGGAAATTAAAAGACGTATCGTGATGAGAAAGTCTGTGGTAAGAGACCTCTTTAAAGTATTGAAGTGCAAAGATGTCAGTCTGGAGACTAAGGTGTGCCTGATACATGCCATGGTGTTTGTAATCACTTGCTATGCATAGGAGAGCTGGACAATCACTAGGGATGATAGAAGGAGAATTGATGCCTTTGAGCTGTGGTGTTGGAGAAGAGTACTGAATATCATGGACTGCTAGGAAAATGAACAGGTTTGTCCTGAAGAGGGTGAAGCGGGGCTGCTCCTTGGAGGCAAGGATTCTGAAGCTTCATCTGACATACTTTGGACATGTTGCAAAGAGGGACCAGTCCTTAGAGAGGAACGTCATGCTTGGGAGGGTGGAAGGACAGTGCAGAAGAGGAAGACCCACAATGAGATGGATTTATTCAGTGACTGGGGTAATAATGGGGGCAGGTGAGTAGGAGATGGTGAGATTGGCACAGGATAGGGCAGAGTTTAGGGCTGTTGTACATAGGGTCGCAGGTGACTCGAAGCACATAACAACAACAACAAGCTCACTTCATAGAGTTTAATTTAAAATTAAAAGATTTTGATAAAACATAAGCATTGATGTAAGATGTTTCCAAGTATATAAACAACTTTTTAGCTGCACATATTTGAAACTGCAGGATTTTAACATTACATCTTTAAACTTGAGATTTCCTTACTACATACCACGAGTATTAATTTAAACAAAAATATATTAAAAATTTTTCATTTTTCCTGTGTAAAATGGGAATTCAACAAATATAAATAAAATCACTAAAGAATTCAAATATGTCTTTTTGTTTGTTCATTCCACAATCATACATACATTTATTTCTACTGTCTAGTGTATGGGGAGAAATGCTCTAATTCCTATTGCTTCCTTCATAAACATGTCTTTGTTAAATATAAATGTTTAGGATCAATATTTATGAATATTTTATAGTTTTTAATTTCCATTTAACTGTGAATTTCATTGTTTTTAAAGGGAAGATTTATGTTTTTATTTTGGAATTGTCAGCAAAATCATTGTATTGGTATTTCCTTTGTATTCATCTTCTTTCTTATTTTTAATATTATCTTTTAAAATAAACACTATTTCTAAATGCAATTCACTAAAAATATCATTAACAGACTGCATGTGTCTAACAAGTCTCTATCTGGGGTGTGGGGGTGGGGGGAACCACAGAAATATCCTAGAGATCATCCTTGTGGAAAAATGTAGTCTCTAGGAAATTTTTTTACCTAAATTTTTTTAATAAGCACATGCTTCATTAGCCTATGGCATCTTTTATTTATTATACAAAATGAACCATTCTTTCTATTGCAAAGATAAATGAGAACTCTTATTTTTAGCATGTATACAAATAGAACAAACTGTTATATTGTATTTATAAGTATGCCAGAATATAAAAGGACAAAGGGCCATGTGGGAACAGCCATATCTGACCATTAGCAACTCCACAAAGGGCAACCATCCCCATCAAAAACACAAAACCAATTCTCAGGAGGCCAGACATTCTTGTACCTCTTTCTACTCATCCCAACTTCAATCTTATGGTTCTACTGAGCCTATAATATGTTAGGATAGCTCACAGACCACACAGAACCATATTAGGGTAGTCAAAAGGCTGTACTTCAGGTTAGTAGCAGAATACCAAGTCAGGACAGCTGCTGACATGTGCTCACAGGCATCTCAGTCTTCAGCCTCACCACGGCTTTAGTTCAGTGTTACAAAGCTTAATCCTACCAATTATGGCTGCCTCTCAATATGTCCAATAAATCTGGGTAGAGGCTCTTGGCTTGGGTTCTGCATGGGGTAGCAGTCTCAATATCAGCTCTGCCTTGTGTGGGGTCTCTGGTTCTATGCTGGGTCTGCTATGGTTGCTGCTCCCATAGGACATGGTATGGCTGGCACAAGAATCCTTGGTCCCAAAAGGGCACGTGGCATTCTCTTGCATCTTCTCTGCTGTTGGTGAGACACTCAAATTCTGATGTCAGATATGCTCAATTTAACTAGTGAGATTAGCCAATCCTCTTGTGGACTGTCAAGACAAGCCTATCCCTTTCTGTATAGGCTAACACATCCTATTTGCATATTCCCACTAATCCATGTGGCAAAGTCAGTCAAGAGCTAGGAGACCCATTTTGAACAATAAGCCCTTAACATCACACAGGATAATGTTTACATTTGTAAGACCCTGGTGTGTGAGTTTTTTGGTGGATGGGATTCAGAGAATTTAAAAGCTCTTGCAGACAGAGAAATAGAACAAAGTTTAATCAAGTTTATCTTATGCTAGCTTAATAAAACCAGGCCTTAATACTGTTGAGCTAAATTCAATTTCTCATATCCCTACTAGTCTTCTGGAAGCAATTAATATCAGAAGAGACAGTATTAGTGTTTTATCAATCATAGCTAGCAAAAAATATAAATTCTAATTAAAATAAATCATTATTATTTACAAGGCTATTTTCAGAATACAATCTGTAAATAAGAATCATAAGTAGAGCTTCAAAGAACTATATAGGTCATTTGCAAATTAACATAATTACTCTGAGCACAAACACAAAAATATTAGTTGCAGCTTCTGAATGGAGGTGGTTTTTTTAGAGAAAAATTGTATTCATAATGGTATAATTTCATTTGTGGGAGATTATAAGGGATTTTACAAAATTTAAAATACTCACAAAAATAATCTATAGGTAGTGGTGACCACATTATGACGTGAAAGTACTAGGTTTTACTTTAAACTTACTTCTATGACAGATTATGGATAAAGAAGATAAAACTCTTGAGGTAGATGAATATAATCATGAGGGGATGACATCATAGACTCACATATAAAAACTTTAACCTTATGCAATTTGTTATTGACCAGTTACAACTAAATGAAACTATACAAAATACAAAGGATAATGCTTCCCTGTCAATTATATACATGTATCATCAATTAAGTGTATTTATTACTCACTTCCGTCCAGTGTGTCTGGTCAATCTCACCATCAGTTTGTGTGCCTCTTCTGAACTAGACTGAGTGTTCTTAACAAATGAAATTGGTTTCTCAAGTCCATGTTTCTCCAAAAGCTCTGACACACTATAAATAAAAAAAGATTATTTAAAGCAAGAATTTTTTAAAATATATATATATATATATATATATGTAACATTTCATTGTTCTATAAAAGGCAAGGGTAAAAAAACAGCATGACCTAATTTTATATATAGGATAAATTCTCGGCAAGAAGTTAAAAATATTATTTCAAATCTTATTTTCTCTGTAAACGTTTGATAGACTAAGTAACATATAGAAAAGCTAACAAATCTCCATCTCATAACTTTTTAAATAAGATTACTCTAATCTGAAAACAAGTCAGGAAAACAAGCCAAGTCTATCTTTTCAATAACCCAATTTAAGTCTTAACCATTTCATTGAGTACTCGGTTATAAGCAAGAATTCTAAAGGACCCTTAAGAAAAGTAGCTTAAAGTGTTAAGTATACCCAACAAAAATCATCAGAACTAATTCCATCCAAGAACACACTCGATAAAAGCACAATATGTGTCACAAGTTCTCTACTCCCATATAAATTTAATTGATACTGTAGTATTAATAATGTACATATACTTAATGTCTCACCAAATCTCCAATTTATGACTACCAGGTTTCTGATGGTGTAGTGCTAATGCAAAGGCATGTCTCTGGCCATTTATCACTAGCTTCCCGGGAGAAAAACAGTCAGCCTCCTGCTACTGTTCAGATTTATTGCCTCAGAAACCAGATGCAGGGTTGCTATGAGACAAGCCTCTACCTGACAGCAGTGAGCTTCCTTTGAGGCTTTAAAGTTACTTGAAACTATCCAAGACTATTTCATCAAGATTAATTTCATGAGTCATGTTTCCTGACATTATGTATGTTAAAATATTTACAAACATTTTGTAGTTATAAGGTGAAATAAGAATAAGAAGTTATTTTTAAATGAGAACGTCAAATTAAGCTGAATAGAAGAACAGCTGTGTACAATCCAAAACCTCCAGAATGTTCTCTTTCCTTGAGAATGAGACTGACATCATTAATTTTATATACATACACACATTATTATATACATTATCTATACACACACACACACACACACACACACACACACACATAGGCTTTTTTATTCCTTCAAGCTCTTCTTGGTTTCATTAGGGAAACTAGGGTAACTATGAAATTCTAAGGAATAAATAAATCCACATGGATTAAACCCACCAATCTTCTATTTAGATCACAATGAATTTTTTAGGGTTGAAACTGAGGAAGGAAAGGCAGAAACTAACCTACAATACAAAAAGATACAATAACTGGTTCATTTTCAGGATGCACAGTAACAAGAATTAGACAAAATGAAAAAGTTTTCCTGAGGAAACTAAAAAAATTTTTTCATTTTATTAACCTATTATGGTATAAAAAAAAATACATTGCATTCCTTAACAACAGTCTGAAACATTCTTATGCTAAAATTGATTAATAATCAAATTTTATCAATGATCTCAAAATTATTATATTTCAGTATATATCATAATTACTAAAGTCAAGCTTTTACCTATACTTTGAATAATTGCATACTTGATAAACAAAGTTGATTTCTTTTAAAATACTAACAATAACAAAATATCTCAAACTATAAAAGTAAATAATAAAAACAAGATTTCCAAAATGACAAATAAGAAACATTTCAACCTTACAGTTAAAGTGAGACAGCTGAGTAATTAGTGAGCAGTTTAGGTTTTTCATTTTTATAACAAAGACTGTTATTACTAATCTACATCAAGGCTGTAGCAATGTAGGATAAAAAACTAGGTATTCAATCAAGCATACTATGGCTAGAGATGGAAAGTTATGAATTATTACAAACAGTGCTACCTGAGAGAAGCAATTATTGCTATAAGAACATTTCTTGTACACCTCCTATGTAAAGCATTTTAAATGTTTAATATAATAAAAACCTCGTAGGCATTAGCGTTAAGAAAAACTTGGATCCAAAGATCACACAATTAGCAACCAACAGCATCTAGCTTTGAAACTAAAAGTGTGTAAATATTCAAAGCGTGTGGTATTATATTACTATCCTGCCATAATAAGCTAGCGGTCTCTTTACTCCTGAGACAATTAACTCCCAGAAGGATTAAAGAAATACAAAGACAAACTGGGCACAATGAATGCTGCGTAGGTAAACAATGAACACTGGTAAAACATAAAGTAATATTCCTGGGACAGAAGCTCATTATCAACATGAAGTAAAAAGATTGTCATTCTACTAACCTGAGAATTTGTTCCAACTGATCTACCATGTCATGAAGAGCTGCAGTTGCTTTTGTCTTGTATCTAAAAGGATTAGAAAATATATCGGAATTAAATATTGCTAATGGCTTTAAAAAAATATAACTCAATTTCTCCTCTACATAATATGTAACAGTATTCTACTGTCCAGATAAAATTTCAGTTCAGTTTAGATTATTTCATTTCACAAGAAGAAAATAAAATTCACTATTATAGATGAGTAAGAAGCTGTACTCTAATACCAAAGGCACAAGTTTCAAACTCATCAGCTGCTCTGCAGAAGGATGAGCATTCTCCTCATTTGTGATTGATTAGCTGCCTCTGAAAACCAGTTGGAGGGTCAGTTATGGATCTATTCTGACTCTACGACACACAACAACATGACAGACTGAAGCTCTGATGGACTAATGAATGGTAAGAAACAGTGCTGCAATCCCAAAGGCACTCATTTCTAATCCAACAGCTGCTCAGTGGCAGAAAAATGGGTAATCTCCCATATTATTTAATTCCTCAGAAAAGCCAATGAACATTCAGCTACTGAAAAGTTCTGACTCTACAGCAAACAACTTTATAGTCATTTATAATTTTTTTGTTTTGTTCTGTTGGTTTGCTTACAAAGTTTGTATACTTTGTGTTTCACATTCTTCTTCATTCACATTGTATTTGATACAATCATTCTTATGCATTATGTTTTATAAAATTCATCAGCATTGGACCTTGTCCAGCATTACCCTGTCTTTTCACCCAGATCCTTTCCTTTTACATTTTTCCTCCCTCTACCTACTAAATTTCACCTCTATACATCTTCATCTCTGTGCTCCCACATCTAACCCACCATGAGTTCCCATGCAGGTTTTAATAGTTATCATTCTATTTTTACAATAATGGTTGTATGTATTATTTGTCCTTATGAGACTCAATTAGTTTCAGCATTAACCTTTCTAGCCTCTCTCAAGTTATACAGTATTTTTCAAAATCATTGTTCCTGAGTGTTGCTTAATATTCCGTGGTGTGAATGTTCCACAATTTCTCTATCCATTCGGTTGTAGTTGGAAATTTGGGCTATTTCCATGTTCTTGTACTGGTAAATAACACTGCTATGAACACTGGTGTACAAATCTCTGGGTTTTTTTTTCTCAGTTCTAATTTCCTTGGGGTATATTCCTAGAAGTGGAACCTCTGAGTCATATGAAGTTTCTATGTTCAACTTTTTAAGGAAATGTCAAACTGTCTTCCAGAATATGTGAGTTCCCAACTCTCCACATCCTCTCCAACATTTTTTGATAGATTTATTTGCTTACAATCATTATTATTTTTACTATAATTATACTAACTTACAATATTTGCATACATTTGTTTTTCATACCAGATTCTTCCAATTTCCCTCACCCCTCCACCCATCAAATTGTACAACCCCATGATTAATGCCCTCACATATATCCTCATCTCTCTGCTTCCACCTTCCCGCTCCCGCTGGATCCTCATACTCATTCTACAACAATAGATATACACAATATGTGTCCTTGTGGGACTGAATTAGTTCACTCAGCATAAAGCTCTCCAGTCCCTCCAAAGTTAGGTAATAATTTGCTAAATCATTGCACTTGATGAACCCTTATTTCTCAATACATTCAATTGTAGTTGGACATTTGGGCTGTTTCCATGTTCTTGCGATGGTGAATAATGCTACTATGAACAGTGGTGTACAAGTCCCCGTTTGAGCCTCAGTTCTCATGTATAATCATTCTTTTTTTCTGCAAAATTTATTGCTTGTTGCTCCACTAAACTTTGCCTCTGTTATTTTTAACTCTGGCGGCTAAGTGGCAAGAACCTACATTGCAATCCTAAAGGCATGAGGTTCGAGTTCACCAGCTGCTCCATGTGAGAAAGATGGGCAATCTCCTCCTGTGTGATTAACTGCCTCTAACAGCCTGCCTGAGGGTCTGCTATGGGTCAGTTCTGGCTCTATGCTACAAAATAATTTTCAGTGCAGGCAAAAATATTAAAAAATAAGAAGAAAAGGAAACCAATTGTTGTCTTTTTAAAATAACAGGTCATGGGTAAACTAAAATTAATTCATTCTTTTATCCAATAAAAGAGATTAGGAAGTATGGGCTGGCATATTGGTAATATACCTGCCCATTCTACCTTGTGACTCCTTGGGTGTCTTCTATTATAATTTAGAATTTTGGGGTAATTGTTCCATGTCAGTATTTCCTCTTAACATTCAAAGGAACCACAAATCAGATTAAAGAAAACTCATTATATAGGTAATTCTTAGCAGAAAGTTGAAGGAAAAAGGCAGGTTCTTTCTACAGACATTAAGCAGATAGGCAAGTAGGAGAAAAGACAATAAACTAATGAAAACAGGTTGATACGGCAGATTTATGATGGCATAATAGAATCATAAGTGAACACAACCATTAGGAATAAGGGTTTAGCCAATACTATCAAAGTTTGCATTCAACCTAGATGATTGTTGTGTTGATGTCATGGTTGGGACCTTTTAACTGAACCTCTCAGTTGCCCTACAGTCAGCTATATAATTGAAATTCAGTATGATTTCAGTGTCATATTAACAAGAAGGTCAAAAAGTTTGGCAGACAGAGGAAGAGGATGAAGGAACTAGAAAAATCCAGTGGGGACCTGAAAAGATGTGGTAATGGTGGTCATGGATCAATGATTATTAATTTTATAAATATAATATATGGGAATGCTTGTAAGAAACACAATGTGCATAGAAGAAAGTGTAAAATACAATATATATAACCAAAACACAATGTATACAAATTTTGTATTATTGTTGTTGTTATGTGCCGTCAAGTCGTTTTTGACTCATAGCGACCCTATGCACAACAGCCCTAAACCCTGCTCTATCCTGCGCCAACCACACTGCCTCTGACACACCCATCGCGATTACCCCAGTCACCGAATCAATCCATCTCATAGAGCCTCTGACACACCCATCGCGATTACCCCAGTCACCGAATCAATCCATCTCATAGAG